>NC_088224.1:30332717-30397717 GCF_036934945.1 Oncorhynchus masou masou | reverse complement strand
GAGTCGCTGGTGCGCGATGAGACAAGGATATCCCTACCGGCCAACCCCTCCCTAACCCGGACGACACTAGGCCAATTGGACCGCTGCAATACAGCTACCTTAACCACTGCGCCACCCGGGAGGCATGCTTCTACAACTTGATTGGAGTCCACCTGTGGTAAATTCAATTGTTGGACATGATTTGGAAAGGCACACACCTGTCTATATAAGGTCCCACAGTTGATAGTGCATGTCAGAAAAAAAACAAGCCATGAGATCGAAATAATTGTCCGCAGAGTTCCGAGACAGGATTATGTCCAGGAACAGATCTGCGGAAGGGCACCAAAACATTTCTGCAGCATTGAAGGTCCCCAAGAACACAGTGGACTCCATCATTCTTAAATGGAAGAAGTTTGAAACCCCCAAGACTATTCCTAGAGCTGGCCGCCCGGGCCAAACTGAGCAATCGGGGGAAAAAGGCCTTGGTCAGGGAGGTGACCAAGAACTTGATGGTCACTCTGACAGAGCTCTAGAGTTACTCTGTGGAGATGGGAGAACCTTCTAGAAGGACAACCATCTCTGCAGCACTCCACCAATCAGGCCTTTATGGTAGAGTGGCCAGACGGAAGTCACTCCTCAGTAAAAGGCACATGACAGCCTGCTTGGAGCCAAAAGTCCCCTAAAGACTCAGACCATGAGAAACAAGATTCTCCGGTCTGATGAAACCAAGATTGGAATCTTTGGCATAAATGCCAAGTGTCACACATCTGGAGGAAACCTGGCACCATCCCTACGGTAAAAGCATGGTGGTGGCAGCATAATGCTGTGGGGATGTTTGTGAGCGGCATGGACTGTGAGACTAGTCAGGATCGAGTCAAAGATGAATGGAGTAAAGTACAGAGAGAGCCGTGATGAAAACCTGCTCCAGAGTACTCAGGACCTCAGACTGGGGTGAAGGTCCACATTGGAACAGGACAACAACCCTAAGAACACAGCCAAGACAACACAGGAGCGGCTTCGGGACAAGACTCTGAATGTCCTTGAGTGGCCCAACAAAAGCCCAGACTTGAACCCGATTGAACACCTCTGGAGAGACCTGAAAATAGCTGTGCAGTGATGCTCCCCATCCAACCTGACAGAGCTTGAGAGGATCTGCAGAGAAAAGTGGGAGAAACTCTCCAAATGCAAGTGTGCCAAGCTTGTAGCGTCATAGCCAAGAAGACTTGAGGCTGTAATCACTGTCAAAGGTGATTCAACAAAGTACTGAGTAAAGGGTCTGAATACTTGTGTAAATGTGACTTCAGTTTTACATATTTTCTAAATTTGTAAAAATAAAAAATAAAACGTTTTTGCTTGTCATTATGGGGTGTAGATTGATGAGGGGAAAAAAACAATGTAATCGATTTTAGAATAAGGCTGTAACGTTAAAAAAATGTGTAAAAAGTCAAGGGGTCTGAATACTTTCAGAATACACTGTATATAAAGAACTACATGGCACACAAACTAAACTAGTAATTGATTGTAGAGAAACTGTTGAAGAAGCGATGATGATAAACAGTGAAAAAAATAGGTAGAAATACCACTGAAAGAGTAAAAGGGTAACTAATGGAATTGACCAAATGATTGCTTGTTGAGGCTCGGTAGAGCGGAAAGAATCAAGATGAAAATGCTAACGTGGAAGTAATGCAGTGCAGCCTGTTTACCTGGCTACTTCATCCCCCTCCACACTGAAACAACACGCATAAAGAGACGTACCAGACACTTAAATACACCTTACATTGCCACTCTGTAAAATATCCTCTTCCCCGCCAAGGCATTAGAGACAGTGACTTTAAACACTAATATAGATGATCATATCAGTGTTTGTGTGGGTGTGTACACTCTGCTCTGTAGTAGCGAGGGTGTTGCTGCTCTGCCGCTGCCCAAAGGGGTAATCACTTCCTAACGGTCCCTAGCTCCCCATTCAATAAGGCCCTGAGCAAACAGGAAGGCATAAAGACCCTTTCTGTTCCTGCCACTTTCCCCGTTTCTCCTTTATTGGAAATGTCCACAATTAAATATTCATGGTAGTGTGAAGACGTTCCATGTTGCTCGAGCTTTGAGGGGAGAGACAACAACAACAGCGCTCATGATGAAATCAGAAGCCCCCTTTCCATTACCCATCAACCTTTACATAACCATAAGCTCTTTGTAACTTAGACAACACAGTAAAAAAGAAAAGAAAAACAAGACCTCTGAGGAAACGAGTATCAGCCTCATCTTGTACACGGAGAAAGGTTTTCTGTGGAGGGAAATAGTGTGCAAGTTACTGTGTCCTGGTGGGGCCCTGATACCCTCCATCAGACAACCAGTCCGCTTTACCTGGCTCTGTAATGTCAATAGTATTTGTTTACAAACAGAAGATTGACAACAGAATTGTTCCTCTCATCTGGCTGTGCGGCTGGTTTGTCGAGAGAAATACTGTGCCACGTTCACTCCAAAGCTTTGGGGAAACGGGCCCCCACTGGTTTACTGGGCTGTGTGAGCTAAGGAGAAGCAGGGGAGAACGGGGGCAGAGGAGCGAGACAAAGTCAGTGTAGGATCATCTGTGTATTCAGCTCAAAATTAGGGGAGGAAGTAGCCAGCCAGCCCAGGGACGACACTAACTACCAGGATGATTTAGCTCCGACAGCTCTGTTCACGTTCAGCGCCTTCACCCATAAAGCAGCTAGCTACAGCCTGTAGGCTATTGGAAGTCTGACTCCCTGGCAAGGCTAGACAGTGGATAGAAAGGGCTTCACTCTCAACCCAATTCAGAGACATGACAGTGGAAGTCTGTTAGAAATGATACTGTCATCTTGTTTTGTAATGGCACAAAATCATTGTAATTTACGAATGAATAAATGGCGCGTATGAGTTAATGATTCCGTTGATGCATACAGTAGCTGATCATCAATGATATCTCGGGGCAAAGTGACTTCTGTCATTATCTATCATTAGGGACATAGTCGAGACATCAGGACAAATAGACCCTCATTAATCCAATTACACCTCACCTCAACTAGGCCACAGTGGAAAGCAAACGAAAAGCAGACACAGTATATCTGATTCATTGGAACTAGAGTCAAGAACAGCATCTTTATGATCTCTTCCAACATGGCCACAACATAGAAAGACGATGCTTTACTCCACACTCAAAACACATACGAGAAAACATGTTGTACCACATGATTCACAGCTGAACACATCGCAGTAGGAAAATACAGTATACTTGACTGCAGCCTGTAGCCGTATGGTATTAAAACGTGTCAGTCCACTCTGTGTAGTGATGGTTTGATCCTCAGGATGAATGCTATAGAGAAGGCCTGTAATTGAGACCCTGGGATGATGTGTTCTTCAAAATGACAGCATCAACATTCCTCAGAAACTAATAGACCAGGAATTACATGAATACAATGCCAGAAGATGTGGGTCATTTGAACACTCAGACAGAAGCTAGATTGGAAAATTGGTCACGAGAACAGAAGAGAAGCAAATTTGTGCCGCCCTCATCTACCACGAGATATCTGTTGTGTCACCGTCACAAACAGATGGCCCTCTTTCTGCCAAACCAGGAGACACTGAACTGACTAATGAACACTCACTGACCTCCCCCCAAAAAAGCCACACTGTTCGTCAAAAATAAACACCCACACACACACACACACACACACACACACACACACACCCACGCGCGCACACACAATAAATAAACCAAAGCTGATAATTTCGACGGCTGTTAACAGATGGCGAGGCCCAGAGAGGGAGGGAAGCACCTCCAAGTCTCTCAGTGGTGTCCCAGGGTGCTTCACACGTCCCCCAGCCTCTCCAGTCTGCCTACTGGCAGCTCCCTAAAATAGCCTAATATAGATGCAAATAGAAAACACGACTGGAGACCAGAGTGGTGGGATTGTGTTAATAGCCAGGTGCATTGGTTTGGGTTCTTTGGGTTCCCATAGGAACGATGATAATCAACTCTTTTGATCCTCATCGTGATCCATGATCATAATGTCCGTGGACTGGTCGTTTGAGTCGTGACAAAAACACACACACCTTTCAGTGGTTTTTCTTCAAAGGTAATGCCAAGCATCTCATAGATGGCACTGTGTGTGTGTGCGTATATGTGTGTGTATGTGTACTCACCCCACTGTAGAGGTGTCAGCTGCAGGTGCTCGAGGACCAACTGGTTGAGGACTCCCTCCACACTGGCCTCTCCCTGGCGACGGACAGACGGGTGGGCGAGGGTTAAGGACTAGACACCGGACTGGAGGGGGCTGGGGCCTCAGTGTCTCTGACGACGTTTGTAATTAATAGAGAGAAAGGATTCACAGGTAACAATGTTCAAACTAAGGTACACAGTGCCGTGACATTTTCACTCCCTTCAACTGGATATGAGGAAAGGGCACAATTCTTTAGTGACAAAACTCAACTCCAGCCATCCAAATCATAGACTGTTCTCTCTGCTACCGCACGGCAAGCAGTACAGATGGACCAAGCCTGGAACCGACACGACCCTGAACAGCTTCTACAGTTGAAGTGGGAAGTTTACATACACCTTAACCAAATACATTTAAACTCAGTTTTTCACAATTCCTGACATTTAATCCAAGTAAAAATTCCCTGTCTTAGGTCAGTTAGGATCACCACTTCATTTTAAGAATGTGAAATGTCAGAATAATAGTAGAGAGAATAATTTATTTCAGCTTTTATTTCTTTCATCACATTCCCAGTGGGTCAGAAGTTTACATACACTATCCTAGTATTTGGTAGAATTGCCTTTAAATTGTTTAACTTCGGTCAAACGTTTCGGGTAGCCTTCCACAAGTTTCCCACAATAAGTTGGGTGAATTTTGGCCCATTTCTCCTGACAGAGCTGGGGTAACTAAGTCAGGTTTGTAGGCCTCCTTGCTCGCACACACTTTTTCAGTTCTGCTCACACATTTTCTATGGGATTGAGGTCAGGGCTTTAGGATGGCCACTCCAATAGCTTGCCTTTGTTGTCCTTAAGCCATTTTGCCACAACTTTGGAAGTATGCTTGGGGTCATTGTCCATTTGAAAGACCCATTTCCGACCAAGCTTTAGCTTCCTGACTGATGTCTTGAGATGTTGCTCCAATATATCCACATAATTGTCCATCCTCATGATGCCAACTATATTGTGAAGTGCACCAGTCCCTCCTGCCCACAACATGATGGTGCCACCCCAGTGCTTCACGGTTGGGATGGTGTTCTTCGGCTGGCAAGCCTCCCCCTTTTTCCTACAAACATAACGATGGTCATTATGGCCAAACAGTTCTATTTTTCTTTCATCAGACCAGAGGATATTTCTCCAAAAGGTACGATCTTTGTCCCAAACTGCACCAAAGTACATTAATCTCTAGGAGACAGAACACGTATCCTTCCTGAGCAGTATGACAGCTGCATGGTCCCATGGTGTTTATACTTGATTGCTATTGTTTGTACAGATGAACGTGGTACCTTCAGGCGTTTCGAAATTGCTCCCAAGGATGAACCAGATTTGTGGAGGTCTACAACTGTTTTTCTGAGGTCTTGGCTGATTCCTTTAGATTTTTCCATGATGTCAAGCAAAGAGGCACTGAGTTTGAAGGTAGGCCTTGAAATACATCCACAGGTACACCTCCAATTGACTCAAATTATGTCAATTAGCCTATCAGAAGCCTCTAAAGCCATGACATAATTTTCTGGAATTTTCCAAGCTGTTTAAAGGCACAGTCAACTTAGTTTATCTAAACTTCTGACCCACTGGAATTGTGATACAGTGAATGATGAGTGAAATAATCTGTCTGTAAACAATTGTTGGAAAAATGACTCCTGTCATGCAAAAAGTAGATGTCCTAACCAACTTGCCACAACTATAGCTTGTTAACAAGCAATTTGTGGAGTGGTTATATTACGAGTTTTAATGACTCCAACCTAAGTGTATGTAAACTTCCGACTTCAACTGTACCTCCAAACAATCAGACTGCTAAATAGTGAGTTAAATAGTTAATAACCAGTAGCTACCCGGACTATCTGCATTGACCCTTTTTGACTCATCACATACGCTGCTGTTACTGTTTATTATCCATCCTGTTGCCTAGTCACTTTATCCCTACCTATATGTACATATCTACCTCAATTACCTCATACCCCAGTACATCCACTCGGTACTGGTACGAAGCATGTGACAAACAAAATCTGATTTGAAAACAAACTAACAAAGTGGCAAAGATACACCTGACAAATATACAAGAGAGAGAGAGAGAGAGAGAGAGATGGAGAGACAGAGACAGAGACAGAGAGAGAGAGAGATGGAGAGAGAGTAAAGGATATATGAAGTATGACTCCCCAGTGTAGCTGTAAATTGGCTGCAGCCCAGTGGTTGATAGATAAGCCTGTAGCTCCCTGGTTGCCTAGTGACTCTGTTAGGAGAGCTGAGGGCTCGAGGCAGACAGACTCATGGTTGGCTGCTGGCTGGCTGGCCATTACTGTGCATGTAAAGTACATGTTCTGTTCTATATGTGGAATAGAAAGTCTCTCTGCAAACTGCTCACTGCTTGCTGTCAGACGCAGTAACAGACCAGGCTACATACAGTAGAAACACATGAACTGCTACCATGACAGTCTTTAGCTGAACGGTCACTTAGACTGGCTTTTCTGAATGTTGCGTTTAAGAAATATAATATCCAATTACAAATCCAATTCCGGGGAATGCAATGAGAACCCTGAAAGGTAAAACTTCCTTAACAACCCAAAGAGTAATAAAGATATTTCCTCAACCATAAGTAGGGGGAATTATGGTAATAACCATCCTCTTTGTGTAATAGGTCTCATAATAAGCACTGGGAGTAACTAACAACCTCTCCTCACAACTCAGAGAGAAAACTAATTATGTATAAAGCCTACAGAGCAGACCTCTCCTCAGCCAAGTTGTTTTTCAAAACCGCCCACACATCCATGTCTTCTAGCCTAGCATGGTTTCTGGGAGCAAAACTGCAACACTGCAAGTCAACCTGTGACTCCAATCCGATTGGTTGGCTAAGAACCCACATTTAGCTCTGCCTGTCGAGTCCTTCTGTTCCTGAACACTCAGTAACATTAACTTATCAGAGGAGATTGAGAGAACAAAAGAGTACATTAAGGTTGTAACCATTGAACCTTTTCTTGGTGACATCTTAAGTCTGTCTGGTGTAGCGCTGACTAGGGAGCTAATGCTGCTAACGCAGAAAACTCTGATAAACAGAGCTGTCATAAAGACATTAGGTTGATAATATGTTATGATAAAGACAACCTGCTCCTCTGGTCCACCACACAGCTGACAGTGTGACTAATGACTGGAATAATACTGTGCTGCTGTAACACCACAGTTAGAATGACTGAACAGACAGTAACACCACAGTTAGAATGACTGAACAGATAAAGTAACACCACACAGCGTTAACATGACTGAACAGACAGTAACACCACACAGCGTTAACATGACTGAACAGACAGTAAAACCACACAGCGTTAACATGACTGAACAGGCAGTAACACCACACAGCGTTAACATGACTGAACAGACAGTAATACCACACAGTGTTAACATGACTGAACAGACAGTAACACCACACAGCGTTAACATGACTGAACAGACAGTAACACCACACAGCGTTAACATGACTGAACAGACAGTAACACCACACAGCATTAACATGACTGAACAGACAGTAGAAGCACACAGTGTTAACATGACTGAACAGACAGTAACACCACACAGTGTTAACATGACTGAACAGACAGTAACACCACACAGCGTTAACATGACTGAACAGACAGTAACACCACAGTTAGAATGACTGAACAGACAGTAACACCACACAGTGTTAACATGACTGAACAGACAGTAACACCATACAGCGTTTACATGACTGAACAGACAGTAACACCACACAGCATTAACATGACTGAACAGACAGTAACACCACAGTTAGAATGACTGAACAGACAGTAACACCACACAGCGTTAACATGACTGAAAAGACAGTAACACCACACAGTGTTAACATGACTGAACAGACAGTAACACCACAGTTAGAATGACTGAACAGACAGTAACACCACACAGCGTTAACATGACTGAACAGACAGTAACACCACACAGCGTTAACATGACTGAACAGAGTGTAACACCACACAGCGTTAACATGACTGAACAGACAGTAACACCACAGTTAGAATGACTGAACAGACAGTAACACCACACAGCGTTAACATGATTGAACAGACAGTAACACCACACAGCGTTAACATGACTGAACAGACAGTAACACCACACAGTGTTAACATGACTGAACAGACAGTAACACCACACAGTGTTAACATAAACAGAGCTGTCATAAAGACATTAGGTTGATAATATGTTATGATAAAGACAACCTGCTCCTCTGGTCCACCACACAGCTGACAGTGTGACTAATGACTGGAATAATACTGTGCTGCTGTAACACCACAGTTAGAATGACTGAACAGACAGTAACACCACAGTTAGAATGACTGAACAGATACAGTAACACCACACAGCGTTAACATGACTGAACAGACAGTAACACCACACAGCGTTAACATGACTGAACAGACAGTAAAACCACACAGCGTTAACATGACTGAACAGGCAGTAACACCACACAGCGTTAACATGACTGAACAGACAGTAATACCACACAGCGTTAACATGACTGAAAAGACAGTAACACCACACAGTGTTAACATGACTGAACAGACAGTAACACCACAGTTAGAATGACTGAACAGAGAGTAACACCACACAGCGTTAACATGACTGAACAGACAGTAACACCACACAGCGTTAACATGACTGAACAGAGAGTAACACCACACAGCGTTAACATGACTGAACAGAGAGTAACACCACACAGCGTTAACATGACTGAACAGACAGTAACACCACACAGCGTTAACATGACTGAACAGACAGTAACACCACACAGCGTTAACATGACTGAACAGACAGTAACACCACACAGCGTTAACATGACTGAACAGACAGTAACACCACACAGCGTTAACATGACTGAACAGACAGTAACACCACACAGTGTTAACATGACTGAACAGACAGTAACACCACACAGTGTTAACATGACTGAACAGACAGTAACACCACAGTTAGAATGACTGAACAGACAGTAACACCACACAGCGTTAACATGATTGAACAGACAGTAACACCACACAGCGTTAACATGACTGAACAGACAGTAACACCACACAGTGTTAACATGACTGAACAGACAGTAACACCACACAGTGTTAACATGACTGAACAGACAGTAACACCACAGTTAGAATGACTGAACAGACAGTAACACCACACAGCGTTAATATGACTGAAAAGACAGTAACACCACACAGCGTTAACATGACTGAACAGACAGTAACACCACAGTTAGAATGACTGAACAGACAGTAACACCACACAGCGTTAACATGACTGAACAGACAGTAACAGCACAGGTAGAATGACTGAACAGACAGTAACACCACACAGCGTTAACATGACTGAACAGACAGTAACACCACACAGCGTTAACATGACTGAAAAGACAGTAACACCACACAGCGTTAACATGACTGAACAGACAGTAACACCACAGTTAGAATGACTGAACAGACAGTAACACCACACAGCGTTAACATGACTGAACAGACAGTAACAGCACAGGTAGAATGACTGAATAGACAAAGTAACACCACAGTTAGAATGATTGGAACAGAAACTCCCCAGCATGGCAGAATTAGAATATGGAGTGAGGAGAGATGGTGTGTGCTGTCTGTCACACAGGCTCCTACAGGGCATGGTGCTGAAAGATGCAGATGTGGCACACAGACACTGTGACATTGAACTAGGCTGGAGGAAACTACAACTCCGTTCTGACATCCATCCATCCACACAACTGTCTCCAGGCCTGGTGTCACCGTGACGTGCCTGTGTCCTTGCCGTGTGGACGGGTACAGAGGCGGGGGACAGGAGTGGGTGGGTAGTGAATGGGAGATATTCTATTAAGGCTAGGCCAAGTTGCATGGTCTGGAAAGCAGCGAGTTAAGGTGTTTCTGAACACCTCCTAAATCAGAACTAGGATATAAACAATGCATGTTATTATGAATAAATGCCAAGCCAAAGGTGACCCAGATAATATTATGTGATTGCAACCCTTCTGGTCTTAGTTTTCTATACTTAAAAACTCATTTCTTTCTGCAAAAGTTTTTCCAACATAATTTCAGATAACCAAAAAAATGATTAAATCCATTGAACAAGTGCTTGGTTGGAGATGGTGTCCTGTCTTTTTGTGAGGAGGAAGCCTACGGTTTGAACTGCACAGTAACGAGACCTGCATTATCCTGTCCGGGAGAAGGTTTTAATATCCCTCCTAATATACTGGACCAGCCTCAATAACAATCACACAGCCCAGTTCAGAGCGGAGCTGATTTCTGTCATGCACGGCTCTCTGACCTACCCTCTGAGAAACAACGACATTAGCTAGTAACATCAAATACTGCCGTCCCTCCTGCCCGCGCACACACATGCACTCTGCTGCCAAACGGCTTGCCGATCAAACAAATACATACAATCACAGGAGTGTTGATGCACTACTAAAATGGAAAACACAGTGTGAAGGCAAGTTCAACAGCACAGGGACTTGGATGAATTATTAATTATACACTTCCTCCCTGTAACAACTTGACAGGCCATTCTAAACAACACTGAAAGGGTGTGTTGGTAACAGCCCCCTCATTACCGAAAGAGGTTCTGATTGAGCGCCCTGCCTGCATATTGACTTGGGATGTGTCTCAAATGGCACCCTATATAGTGCACTACCTTTTCTTCAGGGCTGCACGCACATTTTGCCATACGTTATTCCATCTGTCAGTGCAGTGGAACAGGCACACACCCTAGTCAGGGGACCTCCAGATGAAGCATTCAGATGCATTCTAATCGGGTTCTGTATACATCCAACAACAAAGGATATGATGTTCCAGGTGATGCCCAGGGTGCTGTTGATCATAGAGGCTTGGGCGTGAAGCCTCTCCTCCTCCAGTAGTTTGGGGTTGGTGTAGCGCAAGGCCTCCTGGTCTGGCTGAGGCAAAGTGTCAAAGTCAAACTTATCCACCTGGATCGCCATCCTAAAGGGGAGGGAGAGAGGAGAGAAAAGGTTAGACACATAGGAGACAGAGACTTGAGTATTACTGAGCCATCCTACATGGGCAGAGGAGAGAGCAACGGTTGGACATACAGGAGACAGACCCCAAGCAGCACTGCCACGTTCAGAGAAAAAGCAGTAGCACTTGATTCAACAACATCATAAGTACTAATAAAGTGTTTTTGTTTGCAAATAACTGGTCTCACTTCTCACTTTGTGCTAGAAAGTATTTCAGCAGGCAACAAGTCATTAAAACTCGTTTTTCAACCACTCCACAAATTTCTTGTTAACAAACTATAGTTTTGGCAAGTCGGTTAGGACATCTACTTTGTGCATGACACAAGTCATTTTTCCAACAATTGTATACAGACAGATTATTTCACTCATAATTCATTGTATCACAATTCCAGTGGGTCAGAAGTTTACATACACGAAATTGACTGTGCCTTTAAACAGTTTGGAAAATTCCAGAAAATTATGTCACGGCTTTAGAAGCTTCTGACATAATTTGAGTCAATTGGAGGTGTACCTGTGGATGTATTTCAAGGCCTACCTTCAAACTCAGTGCCTCTTTGCTTGACATCATGGGGAAAAAATACAAATGTAGACCTCCACAGGTCTGGTTCATCCTTGGGAGCAATTTCCAAACGCCTGAAGGTACCACGTTCATCTGTACAAACAATAGTATGCAAGTATAAACATCATGACGCAGCCGTCATACCGCTCAGGAAGGAGACGCGTTCTGTCTTCTAGAGATTAACGTACTTTGGTGTCGAAAAGTGCAAATCAATCCCAGAACAGAAGCAAAGGACCTTGTGAAGATGCTGGAGGAAACAGGTACAAAAGTATCTATATCCACAACAAAACGAGTCCTATATCGACATAACCTGAAAGGCCAATCAGCAAGGAAGAAGCCACTGCTCCAAAACCGCCATAAAAAAAGCCAGACTACGGTTTGCAACTGCACATGGGGACAAAGACAATACTTTTTGGAGAAATGTCCTCTGGTCTGATGAAACAAAAATAGAACTGTTTGGCCATAATGACCATCGTTATGTTTGGAGGAAAAAGGGGGAGGCTTTTTCCCAACATGTTGGAGGGTGCTTTGCTGCAGGAGAGACTGGTGCAATTCACAATATAGATAGCATCATAAGGAAAAAAATGATGTGGATATATTGAAGCAACATCTCAAGACATCAGCCAGGAAGTTAAAGCTTGGTCGCAAATGGGGGTCTTCCAAATGGACAGTGATCCCAAGCATACTTCCAAAGTTGTGGCAAAATGACTTAAGGACAACAAAGTCAAGCTATTGGAGTGGACATCACAACGCCTGACCTCAATCCTATAGAAAATGTGTGGGCAGAACTGAAAAGGCGTGTGCGGGCAAGGAGGCCTACAAACCTGACTCAGTTACACCAGCTGTCAGGAGGAATGGGCCAACTTTCTGGGAAGCTTGTGGAAGGCTACCCGAAACATTTGACCCAAGTTAAACAATTTAAAGGCAATGCTACCAAATACTAAGTGAGTGTATGTAAACTTCTGACCCACTGGGAACGTGATGAAAGTAATAAAAGCTGAAATAAATCTCTCTCTACTGTTATTCTGACATTGCACATTCTTAAAATAAAGTGGTGATCCGAACTGACCTAAAACAGGGCATTTTTACTAGGATTAAATGTCAGGAATTGTGAAAAACTGAGTTTAAATGTATTTGGCTAAGGTGTATGTAAACTTCCCACTTCAACTGTATGTCCACATTTCATCAGTGAATGAAACACTGCTCTTCTCTGATGCCATCCATCCATCCTGATCCTGCTACTGCTCTCAGTGGCCTGGCAGGAGTCCAGTCTACCAACCAGCCCAGACCACTGATAAATGATGTATCTAGTTAGACCAAACACCCTGAGGCTCCCAGCTTTCCGCTCCACGGTGTGTGTGTGTTCAGGTTCATTTACTAACAGGCGGCAGAGAGAGTTCATGGCCTGAGGTTAAAGCAACAGAGACACATCCAGGATTCAGTTCTGTATGCATCTCAAAAAAACTAACTTCTTACTATTTACTGGGGCCAACATTTCATGCCTTAAAAGTATCAATTGGATGCAGCCTGTACAGTCTAGTACATTGATACTGCACCGGTCGGGTCGAGAAGGAAGGCAGTGGATGAAGACAACCGGAAAAGGGAGAGAGGATGGCATGGTGTTAAGAGATAGAGATAGAGAGAGGTGAAAGTGTCTGTTAGCAGCGCCTGCATGGTGTTAAGAGATAGAGAGAGAGAGAGAGAGACAGGGAGGTGAAAGTGTCTGCTCAAAGGGCCTGCATGGTGTTAAGAGATAGAGAGAGAGGTGAACATGTCTGCTCACAGGGCCTGCATGGTGTTAAGAGATAGAGAGAGGGAGAGGTGAAAGTGTCTGCTCACAGGGCCTGCATGGTGTTAAGAGATAGAGGTGAAAGTGTCTGCTCACAGGGCCTGCATGGTGTTAAGAGATAGAGAGAGAGAGACAGGGAGGTGAAAGTGTCTGCTCAAAGGGCCTGCATGGTGTTAAGAGATAGAGAGAGAGGTGAACATGTCTGCTCACAGGGCCTGCATGGTGTTAAGAGATAGAGAGAGGGAGAGGTGAAAGTGTCTGCTCACAGGGCCTGCATGGTGTTAAGAGATAGAGAGAGGTGAACATGTCTGCTCACAGGGCCTGCATGGTGTTAAGAGATAGAGAGAGGTGAACATGTCTGCTCACAGGGCCTGCATGGTGTTAAGAGATAGAGAGAGGTGAACATGTCTACTCACAGGGCCTGCATGGTGTTAAGAGATAGAGAGAGGTGAAAGTGTCTGCTCACAGGGCCTGCATGGTGTTAAGAGATAGAGAGAGGTGAACATGTCTGCTCACAGGGCCTGCATGGTGTTAAGAGATAGAGAGAGGTGAAAGTGTCTGCTCACAGGGCCTGCATGGTGTTAAGAGATAGAGAGAGGTGAAAGTGTCTGCTCACAGGGCCTGCATGGTGTTAAGAGATAGAGAGAGGTGAAAGTGTCTGTTCACAGGGCCTGCATGGTGTTAAGAGAGAGAGAGAGGTGAAGTGTCTGCTCACAGGGCCTGCATGGTGTTAAGAGATAGAGAGAGGTGAAAGTGTCTGCTCACAGGGCCTGCATGGTGTTAAGAGAGAGAGAGAGGTGAAGTGTCTGCTCACAGGGCCTGCATGGTGTTAAGAGATAGAGTTACAGACCTATATCCATTCTGCCCTGCCTATCTAAGGTCTTCGAAAGCCAAGTCAACAAACAGGTCACTGACCATCTCGAATCCCACCGTACCTTCTCCGCTATGCAATCTGGTTTCCGAGCCGGTCACGGGTGCACCTCAGCCACACTCAAGGTACTAAACGACATCATAACCGCCATCGATAAAAGACAGTACTGTGCAGCCGTCTTCATCGACCTTGCCAAGGCTTTCGACTCTGTCAATCACCATATTCTTATCGGCAGACTCAGTAGCCTCGGTTTTTCGGATGACTGCCTTGCCTGGTTCACCAATTACTTTGCAGACAGAGTTCAGTGTGTCAAATCGGAGGGCATGCTGTCCGGTCCTCTGGCAGTCTCTATGGGGGTGCAACAGGGTTCAATTCTCGGGCCGACTCTTTTCTCTGTATATATCAATGATGTTGCTCTTGCTGCGGGCGATTCCCTGATCCACCTCTACGCAGACGACACCATTCTATATACTTTCGGCCCGTCATTGGACACTGTGCTATCTAACCTCCAAACGAGCTTCAATGCCATACAGCACTCCTTCCGTGGCCTCCAACTGCTCTTAAACACTAGTAAATCCAAATGCATGCTTTTCAACCGATCGCTGCCTGCACCCGCATGCCCGACTAGCATCACCACACTGGATGGTTCTGACCTTGAATATGTGGACACCTATAAGTACCTAGGTGTCTGGCTAGACTGCAAACTCTCCTTCCAGACCCATATCGAACATCTCCAATCGAAAATCAAATCAAGAGTCGGCTTTCTATTCCGTAACAAAGCCTCCTTCACTCACGCTGCCAAACTTACCCTAGTAAAACTGACTATCCTACCGATCCCAGACTTCGGCGATGTCATCTACAAAATTGCTTCCAACACTCTTCTCAGCAAACTGGATGCAGTTTATCACAGTGCCATCCGTTTTGTCACTAAAGCACCTTATACTACCCACCACTGCGACTTGTATGCTCTAGTCGGCTGGCCCTCGCTACATATTCATCGCAAGACCCACTGGCTCCAGGTCATCTACAAGGCCATGCTAGGTAAAGCTCCGCCTTATCTCAGTTCACTGGTCACGATGGCAACACCCATCCGTAGCACGCGCTCCAGCAGGTGTATCTCACTGATCATCCCTAAAGCCAACACCTCATTCGGCAACTTTTCGTTCCAGTACTCTGCTGCCTGTGACTGGAACGAATTGCAAAAATCGCTGAAGTTGGAGACTTTTATCTCCCTCACTAACTTCAAACATCAGCTATCTGAGCAGCTAACCGATCGCTGCAGCTGTACATAATCTATTGGTAAATAGCCCACCCATTTTCACCTACCACATCCCCACAGTTTTTATTTATTTACTTTTCTGCTCTTTTGCACACCAATATCTCTACCTGTACATGATCATCTGATCATTTATCACTCCAGTGTTAATCTGCAATATTGTAATTATTAGCCTACCTCCTCATGCCTTTTGCACACATTGTATATAGACTCCCCTTTTTTTCTTCTGTGTTATTGACTTGTTAATTGTTTACTCCATGTGTAACTCTGTGTTGTCTGTTCACACTGCTATGCTTTATCTTGGCCAGGTCGCAGTGGCAAATGAGAACTTGTTCTCAACTAGCCTACCTGGTTTAATAAAGGTGAAATAAAAATAAAAATAAAAAGGTGAAAGTGTCTGCTCACAGGGCCTGCATGGTGTTAAGAGAGAGAGAGAGGTGAAGTGTCTGTTCACAGGGCCTGCATGGTGTTAAGAGAGAGAGAGGTGAAGTGTCTGCTCGCAGGGCCTGCATGGTGTTAAGAGAGAGAGAGAGGTGAAGTGTCTGTTCACAGGGCCTGCATGGTGTTAAGAGAGAGAGAGAGGTGAAGTGTCTGCTCACAGGGCCTGCATGGTGTTAAGAGAGAGAGAGAGGTGAAGTGTCTGCTCGCAGGGCCTGCATGGTGTTAAGAGAGAGAGAGAGGTGAAGTGTCTGCTCGCAGGGCCTGCATGGTGTTAAGAGAGAGAGAGAGGTGAAGTGTCTGCTCGCAGGGCCTGCATGGTGTTAAGAGAGAGAGAGAGGTGAAGTGTCTGCTCACAGGGCCTGCATGGTGTTAAGAGAGAGAGAGGTGAAGTGTCTGCTCGCAGGGCCTGCATGGTGTTAAGAGAGAGAGAGAGGTGAAGTGTCTGCTCACAGGGCCTGCATGGTGTTAAGAGAGAGAGAGAGGTGAAGTGTCTGTTCGCAGGGCCTGCATGGTGTTAAGAGAGAGAGAGAGGTGAAGTGTCTGCTCACAGGGCCTGCATGGTGTTAAGAGAGAGAGAGAGGTGAAAGTGTCTGCTCACAGGGCCTGCATGGTGTTAAGAGAGAGAGAGAGGTGAAGTGTCTGTTCGCAGGGCCTGCATGGTGTTAAGAGAGAGAGAAAGGTGAAGTGTCTGCTCACAGGGCCTGCATGGTGTTAAGAGAGAGAGAAAGGTGAAAGTGTATGTTCGCAGGGCCTGCATGGTGTTAAGAGAGAGAGAGAGGTGAAGTGTCTGTTCGCAGGGCCTGCATGGTGTTAAGAGAGAGAGAAAGGTGAAAGTGTCTGTTCGCAGGGCCTGCATGGTGTTAAGAGAGAGAGAGAGAAAGGTGAAAGTGTCTGCTCACAGGGCCTGCATGGTGTTAAGAGAGAGAGAGAGAGAAAGGTGAAAGGGTCTGTTCGCAGGGCCTGCATGGTGTTAAGAGCGAGAGAGAGAGAGGTGAAAGTGTCTGCTCACAGGGCCTGCATGGTGTTAAGAGAGAGAGAGAGAGAAAGGTGAAAGTGTCTGTTCGCAGGGCCTGCATGGTGTTAAGAGCGAGAGAGAGAGGTGAAAGTGTCTGCTCACAGGGCCTGCATGGTGTTAAGAGATAGAGAGAGGAGGTGAAAGTGTCTGCTCACAGGGCCTGCATGGTGTTAAGAGATAGAGAGAGGTGAAAGTGTCTGCTCACAGGGCCTGCATGGTGTTAAGACATAGAGAGAGGTGAAAGTGTCTGCTCACAGGGCCTGCATGGTGTTAAGAGAGAGGTGAAAGTGTCTGCTCACAGGGCCTGCATGGTGTTAAGAGATAGAGAGAGGTGAAAGTGTCTGCTCACAGGGCCTGCATGGTGTTAAGCGATACAAAAGGCATCAGATTCACACTGTTTCTTCTGTGTTAGCCAATAGCCAAAAAACCCATGTCGTCTGCCGTCTTAGCCAATAGCCACTTCCCCTGCTGGCCTGCCATAGCCAATAAGAGCCCACGGAAGGCGACGACACAACCTGCCCTGCACTGGCTTGGCCACCTGTGAACCTGACAGAGGAGTGATTCAAGGCTAGCCTGTTCCCAGAGCTCTGTCTGCTGTCGTGCATGATACTATCCACTCAGTCACACTCTGGAGCAGTAGGGAAGTCAAATCCTCTGCTCTGCACGCATACTGGTGTCTATCTAGCAGAATCAGATTTCATCTGTCTTGGTTCTTTGTTTTATTTCATTCATTCATCTATCACTTAAACTGCATTATAAAATCGTCGATTTTAAATCACTATTTTAAACCAATATAAAACCTACGAGCATGTTATTTCTGGCCTGTGTGCAGTTAATGGTGATGGATGTGGTGGTAAATGAACAGGCCGTGACAGAGAAATGGATTCCGCCAGCAAAGTGAAAGTGATGACGGTGTCGTGAGGACAACAGTCAAATCACAAAGACATTCAGAGAAACAGCTGCAGGGCCCAGGTTTTTTTATCACCGTCCAAATCTTTACGACAATTTGTAACTAGTGACTGTCTGTCTCCTTCACTTCCTCTCTCTCCGTTTCTTTCCTTCTCTTGTCAGGCTCTTAGATATTCTCTCTCTCTCTCACTGTCATTTTGAACAATTTCATGTGACTGAAGGTACAAACTGGAGAGCAAATCAAGTGCACCTATATGCCTACTGCTGGCAAATCAGATAGCTCAGATCACCGTGTCTGCAGCTTCCACCAGCCCACAGCGAAGTTGATAGTCGACTACCGCAGCTCGCGACTGGAACGAGCTGCAACAAACACTCAAACTGGACAGTTTTATCTCCAAGTCTTCATTCAAAGACTCAATCATGGACCCTCTTACTGACAGTTGTGGCTGCTTCGCGTGATGTATTGTTGTCTCTACCTTCTTGCCCTTTGTGCCGTTGTCTGTGCTCAATAATGTTGGAACCATGTTGTCATGTTGTGTTGCTACCATACTTTGTTGTCGTCTTAGGACTCTCTTTATGTAGTGTTTTCTCTCGTTGTGTTTTGTCCTATATTTACGTAATATATATATTTTTTAATTATAATAATCCCAGCCCCCGTCCCTGCAGGAGGCCTTTTGGTAGGCTGTCATTGTAAATAAGAATTTGTTCTTAACTGACTTGCCTGGTTAAATAAAGGTTAAATAATAAATAAATAAAACATCTCTCTTGTTTATTAAGGAAAAAGGTGTCTATGGTGAGAGAGAGAGAGAAAATGCATTAATTTACCCAAGTTAATCATAAGACATGAACAAAATGCATCAGTGACGTGTTTCTCTGCAACGTACGTGTGGTCTACTACAACAGGAACTACCTGGCAGCCTACCTGGCAGCCTACGCCTACCTGGCAGCCTACGCCTACCTGGCAGCCTACGCCTACCTGGCAGCCTACGCCTACCTGGCAGCCTACGCCTACCTGGCAGAATGATGTCATGACTATTTGCATCAATCCAGTGGACATTTGTTATGCAATCACATGCGAGCTACAGAAACATCGCTAACCAAACCAATTTGTCCCAGACCTCAAAAGTGGTTTCCTGATGTGGTTTAAAGCATTGATATGGACTTAGAACATCAAATGTTTTTCTCAATTAAAAAAAAAAGAAGTGTGATTTTGAAAGTGAAAACGTGAAAAAAATTACTATGGGGGGGGGGGCTGAGAAGAAACAGAATCACCCAAAAGATGAGCCCTAGTGTGAGTGTGGCTGCAAGAGTCTGTGTGCTCTCTGAAAACACACACACCGTCCTCCAAATGATGAATCACCACACACACACATTAGAAACATTGTGTGTATCAAGCAGTGAGCATCCAGAAGCCAGAGGTGGAAAAGTGAGAAAGGGAAAGCCACACTAGTTTAATGTGTAATAGTCTTCAGACAACAGCTCTACAGCGGATGGTACTTCTTAAATCCTATACATTAACTGAACAGGAATTAAAAAGTGTACCTAATGACAGGGACAAATGTCAGTCTTTAAGCAATGTGTGGATGTCCATCTCTTTGTATTGCTTGGTTTATATGAATGCCCGGAGTGTGCACGCACGCACCCCCCACACACACACACACACACACACACACACACACACCAAACCCATCAGAGGGAGGGAGGGAGGAAGAGCAATGCAATTATCATTTCACAGGCCTCCGTTACAAAGGACAGCAGAAATTAAATACCAATTAAGAGCTCGGAGCAGACAAACGAGAAGCTTCTGCTTTAAATGCAACACACGCACGTACAGTAGGCAGGCACACACACAGTCCACCGGAGGCTGCTGAGGGGATGATAATGGCTGGAACGGAGCAAATGGAATCCATTAGTGGTGGTGGGTTTATGTCCCTGACTGAAGTCCCATCTTCAAACGAGCACTGCTTTCATTTCTTCAGTCACATTGAGCCACCAAATGCCTTGTTCCAACAACACAAATAGTCTATGGAATTGTTATTTTGTGCATAAACATAGAATAGGTACTGCAATTAGACTACGAACAATTCTTTACATTTCCCAAATGAGTTAACGCCTCAAACAGGTGCAAAGACAGAAGCCTATACACCTCATGTCTAACAGTGGGATAGAGCCTGCAGCATCGCCCGGCTGCATAGCCCTGCTGCTGGACAAGGAAGGGTTAACAACAATCTCATTTCTTCTCAAGCACTGCCGCACTTTACTTATGAATTGATTGTGGCTTCTTGCAGGGTTTAAACATAATCTAGTCTATTACTGCGGTCTGAGAAGACAGGGAGGACTAGGGGCCGCCTTCGAGGGTCTCCAGACCTAATCCCCATCCAAGATCACCCTCCCTTCACACCCTTATTCCTCCCTCCACCCCCAGACCATATCACCCTTCCTTCACCCTCCTCTTCCTCCCTCCACCTCCAGACCATATCACCCTCTTCCTCCCTCCACCCCCAGACCATATCACCCTCCCTCCACCTCCAGACCATATCACCCTCCTCTTCCTCCCTTCACCTCCAGACCATATCACCCTCCTCTTCCTCCCTCCACCCAGACCATATCACCCTTCCTTCACCCTCCTCTTCCTCCCTTCACCTCCAGACCATATCACCCTTCCTTCACCCTCTTCCTCCCTTCACTTCCAGACCATATCACCCTCCTCTTCCTCCCTTCACCTCCACACCATATCACCCTTCCTTCACCCTCCTCTACCTTTCAGAGCACGAATCTGTTCATGCATGTCACCTGGGAGAGAGACCATATGAAACCATGTATATTTTATTCATACAGTAAGATAATTAACATTTGAAAGGGTTTAAGCTTCCTGCTGCCTCCATTCAATGTGAACATCACCCTGCAATACTCATTGCATAAGGGGAATGGGGAAATGTGAACACTGTTACCACTTCAAAAGCAATGGCTTTGCTGTAACTGGGCTAGGGAACGATGCCCAAGGGAATATGTAGTGACACAGGTAGCTATGTGTGCAGGCATAAATACAAATGTATATTTATATACTATAAATACAAGCACAGTTCCAATCCCCGAACCGACAAGGTGAAGAATCTGTCCGTGAGCAAGGCACTTAACCCTAATTGTTCCAGTGTCACCGTTGACCATGGCTGAGCCTGGCCCTGACCTCACTCTCCAATGGTGTCTCAGGGGGAGTTGGATAATACAAAAATCCCATTTCCAATTCACACATACGTATACATTATTATTATTTTAACACACACATATGGGTGGCCTGTAGCGCTCTCTAACAGCCAGACCTACTTTACGGGTGTAATAACATGGTCCTAATGGAGACAGTGCTCGGTGCAATGACCTCAGTGTTTAAATGATGCGATGCCTGGGACCAACAGCACACGATAACTACATTACATTGTGAGGGAGTCCATTTCAGCCCTGCTCTGAAATGCTGTGAATCATCTGATTGCTGTAAGTGTCGGTTCGTCTGAATATGTCGGGCTTGGAGAAAAACTAACACACATACGGAGGAAGGGAGAGAGGGGCACGCACACGCACATTAGCGTTGCGTCACGGGGGTGGGTAAGAAGAAAAGAGCCTGACAACTACAATTCCCCTTTTCACTCACAGATGTATATCATAATCTGATCATGCAATAATGTCTTCTGGTTCTCCCATCTTAGACCTACAAATGTTACCAATTATAATTATACACACATCCATATTTTCCTTTGATTATTCAACCAGCAGAGCAGAACACTTCATCTTAACCTGCACAGGAATCCATTGGAGAGCGAGCCAGAGAGCCAGAGAGAAAGAGGATGGGGGACAAAAGTGAGAGAGCCAGAGAGAAAGGATGGGGGACAAAAGAGAGAGAGCCAGAGAGAAAGAGGATGGGGGACAAAAGAGAGAGCCAGGGAGAAAGAGGATGGGAATGGGGGACAAAAGAGAGAGAGCCAGGGAGAAAGAGGATGGGAATGGGGGACAAAAGAGAGAGAGCCAGGGAGAAAGAGGATGGGGGACAAAAGAGAGAGAGCCAGAGAGAAAGAGGATGGGAATGGGGGACAAAAGAGAGAGAGCCAGGGAGAAAGAGGATGGGGGACAAAAGAGAGAGAGCCAGGGAGAAAGAGGATGGGGGACAAAAGAGAGAGAGCCAGAGAGAAAGAGGATGGGGGACAAAAGAGAGAGCCAGGGAGAAAGAGGATGGGAATGGGGGACAAAAGAGAGAGAGCCAGGGAGAAAGAGGATGGGAATGGGGGACAAAAGAGAGAGAGCCAGGGAGAAAGAGGATGGGGGACAAAAGAGAGAGAGCCAGAGAGAAAGAGGATGGGGGACAAAAGAGAGAGAGCCAGAGAGAAAGAGGATGGGAATGGGGGACAAAAGAGAGAGCAGCAGCAAGAGAAGATAAGTGTTTCTATCAAAGTGTTTCTGCTGCCGCTTTAACAGTCAGTGACTGCACTGGGGTGAGGCTGAGAGGAAAATAGAAAAATCAGCAGTGTGTGTGTGTGTGTGACAGTGTGTGTGTGTGTGTGTGTGTGTGTGTGTGTGTGTGTGTGTGTGTGTGTGTGTGTGTGTGTGTGTGTGTGTGTGTGTGTGACAGTGTGTGTGTGTGTGTGTGTGTGTGTGTGTGTGTGTGTGACTGAGCGTGTGTGTGTGTGACTGAGCGAGTGTGTGCTACAGTGTGTGTTACAGTGTGTGTGTGTGCGACAGTGTGTGTGTGTGTGTGTGTGTGTGTGCGACAGTGTGTGTGTGTGTGCGACTGAACCCAGGGTTCTATTTTTAGCTCACATGCTTGAGCTCATGTGCTGACAGTGAGGCGGGCGGTACGGAGGCGGGCAGTGTGGAGGCGGGCGAGAGCAAGACGCTATTTTTAGACTGCATGCGGCTGACTCCCCGTAACCCCCGGTTACCAGCAGCCTCAGGGCCGACTCCATCTCCATCAATACCGGCCCTGCTGTATCACGTGCACCTCCATCAGACGGGCAGCTGTAGAAACAGATCTATACGAACAATTACAGTATGGATATACAGCATGGACATGCTAATGAATTGATCAGCATGCTATCTAAATTCAGTCAACACAGAGTTTGCAGACAGGGACATTCTAGAGCGCGGGGTTTCTCTCTACGTAGACAAAGCTTTGAGAACACACTGTTGGATGTGGAACTGATACGCTTCATTAGTGAATTATCTAGTAGGTTGGTATATCTCATGATAAAACATCTGTTTGGGTTTCAACTAGAGGAGATTATAGCTGTGAATGAATTGGATTAGAGGAAAACACAGGATGTTGCCTGGCCTGAGGGTTTCAACTGTTTACAAGTTTCAGAAGACAAAGCAAATAGAATACTATGATTCTGAATGTGTTGATATTACAGCACTACATATTTCTGAACTTACTTACATTTTGATGCTGTCACACACACACACACAAATAACACACACCCAAATACACACACACAAATAACACACACCCAAATACACACACACACACAAATAACACACACAAATAAATACACACACACACACACACAAATAAATACACACACACACACACACACACACACACAAACAAACACACACACACAAACAAACAAATACACACACACAAACAAACAAATACACACACACAAACAAACAAATACACACACACAAACAAACACACACACACAAACAAACAAATACACACACACAAACAAACAAATACACACACACACACAAATACACACACACAAAAATACACAAATACACACAAATACACACACAAATAACACCCACCCACACCCACACACACAGGTGAGCAGAGATCTTGATGGTCCCACACCTAAAACCCCTCCTTGTCCCCATGGGGGCTAGTTCGGGAGGGTGGGAGCCTCTATAAAAAATACAATTACATTTCCATAATGAATGTGTCCCCAGATGGACCCATTTTCCAAAAGGAAGGAAGGAGAGGGGAAAAACATCTATCCTCACAGCAAATTCACGCAGCATCACCGAGGCATTTTTTCCCCCTGGATGTGAAGTGAACCTTCCTCAGTAGGAAGTGAACCTTCAGGTCAGAACATTCAGGTCTCATCTCTGTCGCAGAGGGAGCGCCAAAAGCCTGCACGCACGCACACACAAACCACGGCCCCCATCTCCTCAGCAGACAGATATTACAGAGCATCGTAAGGAAATGGTCGAATAATATTCTCTGCCTTCTTGTAAGACACACATGAGATTGGATAAGTGGTCACCATGGAAACCATATGTGTGTGACACACACATATTGGTGCCGATAGGCATGTACAATTGCAAACGAGCCTAGTGTCTTTTAAACAACCTCACCAGCCAGTAGCTGGGGAAAGATTCATTTCAGATTGCTGTGCAATGGGCTGTTGTTTCAAAGTTCTCTATCACCCATGTCTGGATACAGGCTGGGCGGATCAAAATGGGCCGCCACCACCACCACCACAGAGCTGGAAGACCAAAACCTCAGCAGAAACCTGTGAATCAAACAGAGGCTTCAGGCCACGCAGGAAATACCTGCAGCTTGTACGGAGCAAAGGAACTTAAAGGATATTACGGGGACGATGACAAGGTTGGGTTGAACAGGAAGGCTTCATCACCACACAAGGAGACGCTCCTGTCATGGATGTTCACCCTGAGCTTTCATTCACACAGAACAGACAGACAAACAGAGATATAAAAAGAGGACATCCCTCAGGGATTCTCTCTGTCGAAGTCAGAGCTTAAACTGATACACTTCAGGCACTTAAAATAGCACACGCACAAAAATACACTCGCACACACACACACACACAAGGAAGTCAATGTGGAGAACAACAGCCATAGCTGTTGGCTCTGGTCCATTTGTCTTTGAGTTTCCTCGGGCTTAGGGAACACGTTTCTCACAGTAGTTTGTTTAGAAGCTGACAGATATACACCCAGTGGTCTGTTTATTAGGTACACTCCCTTGTTCACAAAAAATATTTGCATTATTATTTGCAAATAACGACGCAGTACAACAGTGGTGTGCAGAACAGCATCTTGGGACGCACAACTCATTGATTTATTGCAGCAGACGACTACACCGGGTTCCACTCCTATCAGCTAAAAACAAGAAGAAGCTGCTCCAGCGAACACACAATCACCAACACTGAGGAGTGGAAAAACATTGCCTGGTCCAATCAATCCCAGTTACTGTTACGTCATGCTGATGGCATTGCGTTGTGTCATGCTGAGTCACTCTTGCGTCACGCTGTTGGCATTGCGTTGCGTCACGCTGTTGGCATTGCGTTGCGTCACGCTGTTGGCATTGCGTTGCGTCACGCTGAGTCATTGTTGTGTCACGCTGAGTCACTGTTGCGGCATGCTGATGGCGTTGCGTTGCGTCATACCGAGTCACTGTTGCGTCATGCCGAGTCACTGTTGCGTCATGCCGAGTCACTGTTGCGTCATGCCGAGTCACTGTTGCGTCATGCTGAATCCCGGATTTGGAGTAAGCAGCATGAGTCCATGGGCCCCATCCTGCCTGGTGTCAACAGTACATGCTGGTAGCAGTGGTGTAATGGTATGGAGAATGTTTTCCACACGTTAGGTCCCTTAATACCAATTGAGCAAGAATTTCTCGAAGAATTCTGGCTGTTCTGGGACTCGGTTTTTGATGGGTGTACCTAATAAACTGGCAACTGAGTGTATTTCGCTTTCTGTTCATCAACAAGTATGTCACTCGTCCCCGCTACATTGGCTTACTTAGCTTTATTCAGGTCTGCATGAAGGTTCTCTCATTTTAATTGTGGGTTATGGTCCCTTGAGGTCTCATGCTGTGAATTTCATTAAAGTCATGAATAATATTGTAGCAGCCCATACAAATCAAGACAAAGATGAACTTATACACCAAAGGGGTCAATGAATTTTGGAGAGCACAAAGACAAAACAACCAAACTAAAATAGACAAGTCCTGCTCTCTCTATTCTCCCTATCCCCCACGGTGAAAACCTCATACAAAAGCATGTCTGGTTGAAGAGGCAGACAGAGGTCTGTGTTCGAGCTTTCTAGGGCTTCCAAACATCAGAGGGGCCATTCTCATTCATATCGCTGGCTCCTCTCATCTGTCTTTCAGCAGTAATGAACAGGAACGAGGGTTAAAGATCTAGGAGGAGGCTGAGCGTTGAAAGATGGGAGAACATGAAAGCAACCAAACCTCTTTCTTTCTGCCATGAACGAACAGCGTCATATTTCTGCAAATTAAAATCCCCAGTGTAGCTTTAAACTAATAGAATAGCACTATATAAACAGAGAGGGTTTTTGTTAATTACTCCTCCTCTGCATCCACATGCCCTATGCATGGTTGTATTAATGCAAATAACATTTCCCAGCTTAACTTTAAACTAATACAATAGCACTATATAAACAGAGAGGGTTTTTGTTAATAACTCAATATATACAGACGGAATAATTGTTTAAAAAAAAAGTTAATAAACTGCATAAAAGATTATTTGGACAATTTCCCTTAATATCTTATAGAATCCAGGGCTTAAGTTCACTGAGTGTTTTCCTGTTCTAATGTATGGAAGCTCAGGCGGGATTCAGAGCTCTTTGTCTCCACCGCAGCTGTAATACCAGCGATTAAAAATGAACCGCTGACCTGCCTGTGCACTGGCTCACGTGCACACTCTTCATTAAGACTCTTTAAAAGATAACACAACCTCTTTAAAAAGACGTCTCTGAATGCAGTTGGGGCATCATTCCTAACCTAACGTGTTATCATTTTACCAACAGACGAGAGAACAAGGAGCTCCAAAGTCTTACTGTCAATTCCCTGGAAAAATTAGGAGACCTCCCTACATCTTTTGAGCAACAAAACGGACCTAACTTATGAACCAGCCGTGTAGAGTATAAGAAAGACAAACATTCACAGGCTAAAAGGAAACAAAGAGGAGACCGCTATATGCTAATCATTTGTAGAGCTGTCCTAAAAGCTACATTGACCAATAGTCGGTGGCATGTAGATGGCCTAGTGGTTAGAGTGTTGGGCTCAGTAACCGAAAGGTTGCTAGATCGAATCCCCGAGCTGACAAGGTAAAAATCTGACGTTCTGCCCCTGAACAAGGCAGTTAACCCACTGTTCCCAGGCCGTCATTGTAAATAAGAGTGTGTTCTTAACTGACTTGCCTAGTTAAATAAAGATTAAATAAAAGTTAAATAAAATAAAGTCCTAGAGAAGGATATTCTGAAAAGAACAACCCCCATGTTCTCTCCCATACAGGAAGTTAGACAGCATTCCTCTCCGGTAGAGTAGGGCTTGTTGTGGGGCACCCATGTGGTGTTCCCCACACACGCACACTTCTCCACCTCTACTCATCGCAGGAGGACAACGCTGCTCAGAGATAGCTGTGACAGGAATAAGAATTCGGTAATGTTCAGAAGGTTAACTGGCGGTATGAGGAAGAGAGGAGAGGAATGGAGACAGGGAGAGAGGAGAGGAATGAAGACAGGGAGAGAGGCGAGGTTCAGAGATAGGAAGGGGAAAGGAAGGGCGAGGAGGCGACAGTGTCAGAATAATCCAATGTCAAAACGTACAGTAGCTCACTGTAAACAAACTTCCAACATGTCTTCATCAATGTAGAATGAATGTGCGTTTAGAAATGCAGCAAGCTACTGATGGAGCTCCCCGCTTAGTGTTCAAAGCCAACAGGAAAACCTTGTCTCATACTAAAATCCAGTGAAATGAGCAGCTTCATAGAGAGTTTAGGTTAGTAAAGGAGGGAGGTTTACAGGGATTGTTCACTTCATGCATTGTCCAGGTCTTATGTGGGCTTGTATGATAACTGGGGTCAAAGCTCGACTGGCAGTCCGGCTTACAGGGTAAGGAAACCAATGTCATTTGGGTGAACTATCCCTTTAAAGGGCTGCTCTAGAAGCTGTCATTATTGACCCCAGTAAAAACATCACAAATGGGATCAGAGGGATGCCAACAATGGACCTAACTACAATGGTTAGGTCGACAAGGCAGAGTTGACCCGTCGGAACGAATCCATTCTTAGCCATTAGAGTCTCATAAGCCCAACTACAGGCTATAAGAAATCAGTTGAACACACGTGAAGACACAAAATACACTGCAGGGTACATACATCACATAATCACACAACACAGGCTTGGTCAGTGTACATCGTTCGCTCATATGACTCTGACTGGTTGGATTTGTGTTTGTGTTCATATCCGTAAATTCATTTATGTGCTCATGTTCATAAGAGAAACCTGGCACACAATATGTCTACATTTAATACATAGAATGGAGTAGAAAGTCATCCACTGACTCCCTTTGAATGGGCAGGTTAAATGTCACATACCTCTGACACTCTGAGGCGTGCAGCACCAGGTCCTGGTTGTTGTTGGCGCTGACCGTCAGCTCATGTTCTGTTGAATTGAACACGTCCAGCAGCAGGTGGCACTGACGGGTTCTGGGGAGAAAGATAGAACCGGGTCTTCACATCAGAATCTCCAAAATGTAACAGCTACAGGACAACTTTGTTTGGACGTCTTAAAGAACCATTTGCCGAAACTGAAGGGGTATAGCTAGCTAACGACCTCCTTTTCCACTTGGAAAAAAACACTGGACAGACTTGTTAGCTACATTAGCTAGGAATCTGCCTCCCGAAAATAGATTCTCCCAAGTGGGTGTGACACCCTACTCCCGTTGCCTGCTGCACTGCTGATAGGATTCCACCTGGTGACCTGTTCACCGTCTGCCCTGGCCTGTCTGGTACAGGTACCCCCGCCACACACTCACTGTTGGGGCGAGTGACTCTGAACTTACAACGGCTAGCCCCAAGTCGTTATATTTTTTCTTGTGCTTTATGCTATTTCCCTCAGGACTCCTGCGTGCTTTGTTGACTATGAACTTGCTTGTTTACCTGACTGTGGGACATACTGTTGTTCCCACACTGGGGACTCTGACTCTCTAATGGCTACACAGACTCTTGGCCTCCCATCCTATTCTAACCACCTCTCGCCCAACTTTGTATTCATGTTACCTGATGAAATTGCTGTACAATATGATTGTTGCCATCTGATGCACATTCAAATGTCATAAAAATCAACACTGCAGAGATCTCCCTGTCCTCTGCCTTTCCCTGATTGTATTACTTCTGATGATATCTGGAAATGTGCATGTACACCCTGGCTCATCTACAATTGTTAGCCCCAATTCTGATTTGGGCTCTGATATCTGCTTCACTGATTTCTGCTCTCATAAAAACCTGGGTATTCTGCATGTTAACACGAGAAGCTTAATACCTAAAAAGTATCAATTGAAAGTGTGGGTTAACAATTCCAATCCAGATGTGTTGGTCATTACTGAGATGTGGTTAAGAAAGAGTGTTTTGAACACTGATGTTTACCTTTCTGGGTATAACTTTTTTCGGCAAGACAGATCTTCCAAAGGTGGTGGAGTGGCAATCTTTACCAAGGATCACCTTCAATGCTTGGTTGTCTCCACCAAGTCCGTCCCCCAAAAATTTGAATGGCTGGTTTTAACAAATTAAACTTTTTTGACTGTTGCTTGGTGTTATCATCCACCATCAGCACCAGGCTGTACCCTACCTGCCCTAAGCTCTCTCCTGGCCCCTTAAACTAAGTCTGAATTTGTCCTGCTAGGTGACATAAACTTTGACATGCTTAAACCACCTGACCAGGTCCTAAAGCAATGGGACTCCCTAAATCTTTGTTAGATTATTACCAATCCCACAAGGTATGACTCCAAACACCCAGAAAAGGCTACTCTCCTCGATGTTATCCTCACATATAATCCTGATAGGTATCGGTCTGGTATTTTCTGTAATGGCCTTAGTGATCACTGTTTTACAGCCTGTGTTTGTAATGTCTGCTCAGTGAAACAACCTGTCCTGATTTGTCATAAACGCTTGCTAAAAAACTTGAATGAGAATGCCTTCCTTCATGTCTTGGCCTTTGTAAATTGGTATAGAATCAACTTGATCCCCTCTGTCGAAGACACTTGGACCTTCTTTTTTGATATTTCAGTGGTATAAAAAATATTTCAACCCCTGGTTCGACCACGATCTTGCAGAGTTACTCCACCTCAAGAATTCCATTTGGAGAAATGCTAGAAACATGCATACTCATTCAGGCAAATGAGAAATAAGTGCACTCAGACAATCCGGAAGGCCAAAGTTAGTTAGTTTAAGCAGCAGTTCTCTCTCTGTGGGTCTAACCCACATGGCTGAGCTCTTAAATCACCACATCATTAAGTCAGAATTCATATTTGACTCAGCCATGCCTCCTTGCACGTCCAACATTTCCTCATCTCTCACCCCTTCTAATGCGACTATCCCAAATGCTTCTCCCTCTTTTTCCCCTGCCCAGTTTTTCCCTGCAGGCAGTCACTGAAACCGAGGTGCTAGAGGAGCTCCTGAAACTTGACCCCCAAAAATTATATGGGTTTAGACCCTTTCTTCTTTATGTTTGCAGCCCCTATAAATCGCCAAGCCATTCTCTAACCTTTTTTTAACCTGACTCCTCTCTGGGGAGGGTCCCATTGTTTGGAAGGCAGCCACAGTTCATCCTTTAATAAAAGGGGGGGGGTCAAGGTGATCCTAACTGTTATAGGCCTATTTCTATTTTGCCCTGTTTATCAAAAGTGTTTGAAAAACGTGTTAATAAACAGCTGACTGGCTTTCTTGATGTCTATAGTATCCTCACTGGTATGCAATCTGGTTTCCGCTCAGCTTATGGACATGTCACTGCATCCTTAAAGGTCCTCAATGATGTCACCATTGCCTTTGATTCTAAGCAATGTTGTGCTGCTATTTGTATTGACTTGACCAAAGCTTTTGATACAGTAGACCATTCCATTCTTGTGGGCTGGCTTAGGTGTATTGGTGTCTCTGAGGGGTCTTCGGCCTGGTTTACTAACTACCACTCTCAAAGAGTGCAGAGTATAAAATCTGAACATTTGCCACTGCCTGTCACCAAGTGAGTACCCCAAGGCACAATACTTGGCCCCACGTACTTCTCAATTTACATCACCAACATAGCTCAGGCAGTAGGAAGCTCTCTCATCCATTTATATGCAGATGGCCCCTCCCTGGATTTTGTATTAAATGCTCTACAACAAAGCTTTTTTAGTGTCCAACAAGCTTTCTCTGCCCTTAACCTTGTTCTAAACACATCCAAAACAAAGGTAATGTGGTTTGGTAGAAAGAATGCCCCTCTCCCCACCGGTGTGATTACTACTTCTGAGGGTTTAGAGCTTGGAATGTATTTGGGAGTATGGCTAGACGGTGCACTGTCCTTCTCTCAGCACATATCAAAGCTGCAGGCTAAAGTTAAATCTAGACTTGGTTGCCTTTTTCGTAATCGCTACTCTTTCACACTAGCTGCCAAACTAACCCTGATTCAGATGACCATCCTACCTATGCTAGATTATGGAGACGTAATTTATAGATCAGCAGGTAAGGGTGCTCTCAAGCAGCTAGATGTTCTTTACCATTTGGCCATCAGATTTGCCTCCAATGCTCCTTATAGGACGTATCACTGCACTCTATACTCCTCTGTAAACTGATCATCTCTGTATACCCGTCACAAAACCCACTGGTGGATGCTTACTTATAAAACCCTCTTAGGCCTCATTACACCCTATCTGAGATATCTACTGCAGCCCTCATCCTACACATACAACACCCGTTCTGCCAGTCACATTCTGTTAAAGGTCCACATAGCACAAACATCCCTGGGTCGCTCCTCTTTTCAGTTCCCTGGAGCTCGCGACTGGAACGAGCAGCAAAAAAAAACACTCAAACTGGACAGTTTTATCTCCAGCTCTTCATTCAAAGACTCAATCATGGACCCTCTTACTGACAATTGGGGCTGTTTCGCGTGATGTATTGTTGTCTCTACCTTCTTGCCCTTTGTGCTGCTGTCTATGCCCAATAACGTTTGTACCATGTTTTGTGCTGCTACAACGTTGTGTTGCTACCATGCCGTGTTGTCATGTGTTACTAACAAGTCATGATGTGTTTTGTCCTATATATTATATATATTTGAAGTTATTTGAAGTTATATAATATATATATATATATATATATATATATATATATATATATATATATATATAACTTCAAATGACCTCAAATATATATATATATATATATATATATATATATATATATATATATATATATATATATATATATATATATATAATAATCAGCCCCTGTAGTCATTGTAAATCAGAATTGCCTAGTTAAATAAAGTTTAAATAGCATCTTAAAAAAATAAAGAACCACACACAGACGGGTTCTAGGGAAATAAATAGAACCGGGTTAGAACCAACCACAGGTACACACACTGACGGGTACTGGGGAGGGAGTGAGCAGATGTTTTTAACTTCAAATAATAAAACATCAAGCGTGTAATTGCGTGTAATTGTGAGCAAGTGTCCTGCCTCTTCTTCAAATTGAAAAAAAGATGCAGACCTAGTCAGAACACAACCACACAAGCCAGTACAGTAGCTACCATACACAGACCACACCGTTTGCTAACCTAAAACCTACACAAGATGGAAAAATCATTCTATAATTATACTGATATTATGTTGACAAATTAATTTATTGATGTATCCGATGTGAAATGTAAAGGTCAGTTCAGTGATCACAACACCAAGGTTATCTCTGAGCTATGACTGTGAGGAGAATTTAGAGTTTAGAATTCAGAGACCGAAACGGAGACAAATAGTTGGCTGCCTTGAATCATTTATTCACATCTTAGATCTTTAGAAGCCCAGTCCGTCAGTCAGTCTCCCGGGTAGATACTTGTTGAAATGGTTCACTTTTAAAACATTTCTACCTCTGGTACAGCGCCAACGTCTGCGATGTGCAAGTTGCCACATTATAAACTTTGTCCAGATGACTTCCTGATCATTTTTGCTATTAAGCTACGGCCGTGGTGGGTGACTGTTTCCACAGCCCTGTTCTACGGCGCTGTCTCCTGATTGGCTAAGCTGCTGTGACGGTGCTTCCTGATTGATGGTTCAGCTAAACGGTGGGGAGGATAAATCAGTTGTCACCCCCTCTCTTTCTTGGTACTACCCTCAGCTGTGTTAATCATGTCTGCCAGCAGAGACAAGGAGACAGTCAGAGAAACATGGACGCCCCCTGCTAGAAGTATGGTATTTTAATTACGGTGACACTTTATTAGGGGTCGGGGCAAACTCTAATGATGTCTCCATTAACTCAGGGATTTAAGAGGAGGGAGGAGGAAAGTAGAGTGAAAGGGTAGAGGACATTGGTGTCTCTCTAAGAGGAGGGAGGCAGACTGCTGAGATTTCACCTACAGTACACAGCTGGTAGACATGAGACATCAGTACACAGCTGGTAGGCATGAGACATCAGTACACTGCTGGTAGGCATGAGGCATCAGTACACTGCTGGTAGGCATGAGGCATCAGTACACTGCTGGTAGACATGAGACATCAGTACACAGCTGGTAGACATGAGACATCAGTACACAGCTGGTAGACATGAGACATCAGTACACAGCTGGTAGACATGAGACATCAGTACACAGCTGGAAGACATGAGACATCAGTACACAGCTGGTAGACATGAGACATCAGTACACAGCTGGTAGACATGAGACATCAGTACACCGCTGGTAGACATGAGACATCAGTACACCGCTGGTAGACATGAGACATCAGTACACCGCTGGTAGACATGAGACATCAGTACACCGCTGGTAGACATGAGACATCAGTACACAGCTGGTAGACATGAGACATCAGTACACCGCTGGTAGACATGAGACATCAGTACACCGCTGGTAGACATGAGACATCAATCAGTACACAGCTGGTAGACATGAGACATCAATCAGTACACAGCTGGTAGTTGAGACATCCGTTGTGTTTTGAGTACCTCCTGCTGTACTGTGGACTACATACATTATTCTCATTTAAGACCATTCTGAAAACCTGACTGTCTTTTTCCATCTGTGTGGAAAAATAAGAAAGAGCATGTGAAAGCCAGACAGAGACAGGATGCAGAAGGGAGAGAGAGAGAGAGACAGACAGACAGACAGACAGACAGTCTGGAGAAGCAGACAGACAGACAGTCTGGAGAAGCAGACAGACAGACAGTCTGGAGAAGCAGACAGACAGACAGTCTGGAGAAGCAGACAGACAGACAGACAGACAGTCTGGAGAAGAGAAAGTCAGACAGACAGACAGTCTGGAGAAGAGAAAGTCAGACAGACAGTCTGGAGAAGAGAAAGTCAGACAGACAGTCTGGAGAAGAGAAAGTCAGACAGACAGTCTGGAGAAGAGAAAGTCAGACAGACAGTCTGGAGAAGAGAAAGTCAGACAGACAGTCTGGAGAAGAGACAGATAGACAGACAGGCTGGAGAAGAGACAGACAGACAGACAGACAGACAGAAGAGGAGAAACAGACAGAGATAGGCCGTAGAATCGAGGAGAGAGAAAGACTGGTGTGGAGAGAAGAAACAGCCTCGTACAGCAGCTAGGAAACGGTCCGTGATGAAAGGACAAACACCTTTGATGTTGTGATGTTAGGACTGGACAGGAATGGATGAGTGCTCCTTAATGGGTTTTCTTTACATAATGTGTGCGTGTGTTCTAATGTTCACAAACACCCTCCCACACACACCACCAGATCTTTCTGGACAGCGCTATGTCACGCTGACGAAGGAGCCATGAGATCAGCCATTCACCGTTATTGATTGGTAGAGAAGCTCACCCATCCCGTCGGACAAAATAACTTACCAACCTTGGCAGCCCAGGGCAGCTCCTTTCTTCTTAGAACCACCACTGATGGCCAAACAAGCTTTTAAACAGATGGCCATGCAAATAATCTGACTAGCTGTGTCTCTGGCTGTTTGTACCTACAAACACATCCACAACCATTAAACCCTGAGACGATGGATGAGACCACTTCTGCTACTGCCACTCCTTTAGCTAGTTTGCTGTTATTCAGATTAGGGATGGACACTATCGGTAAGCATATCGGAATCGGTCGATATTAGCTAAAAATGCCAACATCGGTATCGGCCCAATGTCAAGTTTAATGCTGATGTGCAAAGCCGATGTCAAAGCTGCCGTGCATATCTATATAACGTAGGTAGATGAGGTACATACCTATATAACGTAGGTAGATGAGGTACATATCTATATAGCGTAGGTAGATGAGGTACATACCTATATAGCGTAGGTAGATGAGGTGCATATCTATATAGCGTAGGTAGATGAGGTACATATCTATATAGCGTAGGTAGATGAGGTACATATCTATATAACGTAGGTAGATGAGGTACATACATATATAACGTAGGTAGATGAGGTACATACCTATATAACATAGGTAGAGAGGTACATATCTATATAACGTAGGTAGATGAGGTACATATCTATATAACGTAGGTAGATGAGGTACATACATATATAACGTAGGTAGATGAGGTACATACCTATATAATGTAGGTAGATGAGGTACATAACTATATAGCGTAGGTAGATGAGGTACATACCTATATAACATAGGTAGATGAGGTACATATCTATATAACGTAGGTAGACGAGGTACATACCTATATAACGTAGGTAGACGAGGTACATACCTATATAACGTAGGTAGACGAGGTACATACCTATATAGCGTAGGTAGATGAGGTGCATATCTATATAGCGTAGGTAGATGAGGTACATATCTATATAGCGTAGGTAGATGAGGTACATATCTATATAACGTAGGTAGATGAGGTACATACATATATAACGTAGGTAGATGAGGTACATACCTATATAACATAGGTAGATGAGGTACATATCTATATAACGTAGGTAGATGAGGTACATATCTATATAACGTAGGTAGATGAGGTACATATCTATATAACGTAGGTAGATGAGGTACATACCTATATAACGTAGGTAGATGAGGTACATATCTATATAACGTAGGTAGATGAGGTACATACCTATATAACATAGGTAGATGAGGTACATATCTATATAACGTAGGTAGATGAGGTACATACCTATATAACGTAGGTGGATTAGGCACATACCTATATAACGTAGGTAGACGAGGTACATACCTATATAACGTAGGTAGACGAGGTACATACCTATATAACGTAGGTAGACGAGGTAAATATCTATATAGCGTAGGTAGATGAGGTACATACCTATATAGCGTAGGTAGATGAGGTGCATATCTATATAGCGTAGGTAGATGAGGTACATACCTATATAACGTAGGTGGATTAGGCACATACCTATATAACGTAGGTGGATTAGGCACATACCTATATAACGTAGGTAGACGAGGTACATACCTATATAACGTAGGTAGACGAGGTACATACCTATATAACGTAGGTAGACGAGGTACATATCTATATAGCGTAGGTAGATGAGGTACATACCTATATAGCGTAGGTAGATGAGGTGCATATCTATATAACATAGGTAGATGAGGTACATATCTATATAATGTAGGTAGATGAGGTACATACATATATAACGTAGGTAGATGAGGTACATACCTATATAATGTAGGTAGATGAGGTACATAACTATATAGCGTAGGTAGATGAGGTACATACCTATATAACATAGGTAGATGAGGTACATATCTATATAACGTAGGTAGATGAGGTACATATCTATATAACGTAGGTAGATGAGGTACATACCTATATAACGTAGGTAGATGAGGTACATACCTATATAACGTAGGTGGATTAGGCACATACCTATATAACGTAGGTAGACGAGGTACATACCTATATAACGTAGGTAGACGAGGTACATACCTATATAACGTAGGTAGACGAGGTACATATCTATATAGCGTAGGTAGATGAGGTGCATATCTATATAGCGTAGGTAGATGAGGTACATATCTATATAGCGTAGGTAGATGAGGTACATATCTATATAACGTAGGTAGATGAGGTACATACATATATAACGTAGGTAGATGAGGTACATACCTATATAACATAGGTAGATGAGGTACATATCTATATAACGTAGGTAGATGAGGTACATATCTATATAACGTAGGTAGATGAGGTACATACCTATATAACGTAGGTAGATGAGGTACATACCTATATAACGTAGGTGGATTAGGCACATACCTATATAACGTAGGTAGATGAGGTACATACCTATATAACGTAGGTAGATGAGGTACATACCTATATAACGTAGGTAGACGAGGTACATACCTATATAGCGTAGGTAGATGAGGTACATACTTATATAACGTCGGTAGATTAGGTACATACCTATATAACGTAGGTAGATGAGGTACATATCTATATAGCGTAGGTAGATGAGGTACATACCTATATAACGTAGGTAGATTAGGTACATACTTATATAACGTAGGTAGATTAGGTACATGCCTATATAACGTAGGTAGATGAGGTACATAACTATATATATTTTCTATATTTTATTTTTTTCACCTTTATTTAACCAGGTAGGCTAGTTGAGAACAAGTTCTCATTTGCAACTGCGACATGGCCAAGATAAAGCATAGCAGTGTGAACAGACAACACAAAGTTACACATGGAGTAAACAATTAACAAGTCGATAACACAGTAGAAAAAAAAAGAGTCTATATACATTGTGTGCAAAAGGCATGAGGTGGTAGGCGAATAATTACAATTTTGCAGATTAACACTGGAGTGATACATGATCAGATGGTCATGTACAAGTAGCGATATTGGTGTGCAAAAAAGCAGAAAAGTAAATAAATAAACAGTATGGGGATGAGGTAGGTAAAATTGGGTGGGCTAGTTACCGATAGACTATACACAGCTGCAGCGATCGGTTAGCTGCTCAGATAGCAGATGTTTGAAGTTGGTGAGAGAGATAAAAGTCTCCAACTTCAGCGATTTTTGCAATTCGTTCCAGTCACAGGCAGCAGAGAACTGGAACGAAAGGCGGCCAAATGAGGTGTTGGCTTTAGGGATGATCAGTGAGATACACCTGCTGGAGCACGTGCTACGGATGGGTGTTGCCATCGTGACCAGTGAACTGAGATAAGGCGGAGCTTTACCTAGCATGGACTTGTAGATGACCTGGAGCTAGTGGGTCTGGCGACGAATATGTAGCGAGGGCCAGCCGACTAGAGCATACTGGTCGCAGTGGTGGGTGGTATAAGGTGCTTTAGTAACAAAACGGATGGCACTGTGATAAACTGCATCCAGTTTGCTGAGTAGAGTGTTGGAAGCTATTTTGTAGATGACATCGCCGAAGTCGAGGATCGGTAGGATAGTCAGTTTTAATAGGGTAAGTTTGGCGGCGTGAGTGAAGGAGGCTTTGTTGCGGAATAGAAAGCCGACTCTAGATTTGATTTTAGATTGGAGATATTTGACATGAGTCTGGAAGGAGAGTTTACAGTCTAGCCAGACACCTCGGTACATAGATGTCCACATATTCTAGGTCGGAACCATCCAGGGTGGTGATGCTAGTCGGGCGTGCGGGTGCATGCAGCGAACGGTTGAAAAGCATGCATTTGGTTTTACTAGCGTTTAAGAGCAGTTGGAGGCCACGGAATGAGTGCTGTATGGCATTGAAGCTTGTTTGGAGGTTAGATAGCACAGTGTCCAAGGACGGTCCGGATGTATACAGAATGGTGTCGTCTACGTAGAGGTGGATCAGGGAATCGCCCGCAGCAAGAGCAACATCATTGATATATACAGAGAAAAGAGTCAGCCCGAGAATTGAACCCTGTGGCACCCCCATAGAGACTGCCAGAGGACCGGACAGCATGCCCTCCGATTTGACACACTGAACTCTGTCTGCAAAGTAGTTGGTGAACCAGGCAAGGCAGTCTTCAGAAAAACCGAGGCTACTGAGTCTGCCGATAAGAATATGGTGATTGACAGAGTCGAAACCCTTGGCAAGGTCGATGAAGACGGCTGCACAGTACTGTCTTTTATCGATGGCGGTATAACGTAGGCAGATGAGGTACATACCTATATAACGTATGTAGATGAGGTACATACCTATTTAACGTAGGTAGATGAGGTACATATCTATATAACGTAGGTAGATGAGGTACATATCTATATAACGTAGATGTAATGACGCCATGACAAATACAGCTCTACACAGAACAAAAGCAGAAAAATACTAAGCGCACACTTCCAAAAACTAAACAAGTTCAAGTCGAGCAGCCATTTGAAAGAGTAATAACATTTCAGCGAGACAACTCAAAGATGAAATCCATTGAAGCCAAGATAATGGAATTCATTGCCCTTGACAATCATCCGTTCTCTGTCGTGGATGATGTTGGCTTTCTACGATTGGTTGAGCACCTCGAGCCCCGGTACACTCTACCCAGTAGGCGCTATTTTTCAGATGTTGTCCTACCGGAATTACACAGTATTGTTAAAGCGCACATCCCTGAGCTACTTGCTATGGGGGTAACTGCTATTAGCTTCACGACTGATATTTGGACGAGCAATGTCAGCCCCATGAGCATGCCGAGTCTGACAGCAGTGGGTCGACGAGGATATCGTACTGAGGAAAGCCGTATTGCATGTTTAAGAATGTGCTGGTTCTCATACTGCTGCTGCCATTTCAGAACATGTTTGAAACTTGGAAACATGAACACACTCCTAGCTCCATTCAAACAACTAACTGGAGAAATAAGCTCTTCAACTGCGTCTGCTGCAGATGTGATACCCCCTGTCATGGCATTGAAATGCTCTACAAAACTGCCCACACAGACCGTGGGGTTAAAACTTACTCTACAAGAGGCTGTGAACAAGCAATTCTGTGGCATTCTCTCTGAGCCTCTTTACTGTGTCGCCACCCTGCTCGATGCTAGGTACAAGGACCACTACTTCTTTAACAGGCATTCTCTCTGAGCCTCTTTACTGTGTCGCCACCATGCTCGATGGTAGGTACAAGGACCGCTACTTCTTTCACAGGCATTCTCTCTGAGCCTCTTTACTGTGACGCCACCATGCTCGATACTAGGTACAAGGACCGCTACTTCTTTAACAGGCAGTCTCTCTTTACTGTGTCGCCACCACGCTCGATGGTAGGTACAAGGACCGCTACTTCGATGCAGACAAGAAACAGGGTTTACGTGAAATGTTAGACACAGCTGGACAAACGGAAACAGACACTAAGGAAGTGAAGCCACGGACAGACATAGCTGAAACTTCACAGCTTGACATGTATGATGAAATCCTGTTTGAGACTGAACAAATTAACAATGAAACAGCACAGTAAATAAGTGAAAGAAATTGGTTTTGATTATGTTTTACTGGTAATATGTAAATGCCAACAAAATGACCATTTGGTCAGAATGTGTGTGTTTCAACTATTTAACTGTACTAGAATGCTTAAAAGGCCGCTAAAATTGTTAAAACCTCTTGATGCTATGGGGGCGCTATTTCATTTTTGGATAAAAAGACGTGCCCGTTTTAAGCGCAATATTTTGTCACAAAAAGATGCTCGACTATGCATATAATTGGTAGCTTTTGAAAGAAAACACTGATGTTTCCAGAACTGCAAGGATATTCTCAGTGCGTGCCCTAGAACGTGAGCTACAGGCAAAACCAAGATGAAACGGCATCCAGGAAATGTGCAGGATTTTTGATGCTCCGTTTTCCATTGTCTCCTTATATGGCTGTGAATGCGAGAGGAATGAGCCTGCCCTTTCTACCGTTCCCCCAAGGTGTCTGCAGCATTGTGACGTATTTGTAGGCATATCATTGGAAGATTGACCATAAGAGACCACATTTACCAGGTGTCTGCCCGGTGTCCTGTGCCGAAATTGGTGCGCAAACCTCAGCTGCAAGTATTTTTCCATGGAATTCAGAGAAGAAAGCAGGCTTCCACGAACGATATATCAATGAAGAGATATGTGAAAAAACACTGAGGATTGATTCCAAACAACGTTTGCCATGTTTCGGTTGATATTATGGAGTTAATTCGGAAAAAGTTTGACGTTGTTGGTGACTGAATTTTCGGTTCGTTTCGGTAGCCGAATGTGATGTACAAAACGGAGCGATTTCTCCTACACAAAGATTCTTTCAGGAAAAACTGAACATTTGCTATGTAACTGAGAGTCTCCTCATTGAAAACATCCGAAGCTCTTCAAAGGTAAATGATTTTATTTATTTGGTTATCTGGTTTTTGTGAAAATGTTGCGTGCTAAATGCTACTCAAAATGCTAAGCTAGCTTTGCATACTCTTACACAAATTAGTGAATTGATATGGTTCAAAAGCATATTTTGAAAATCTGAGATGACAGTGTTGTTAAGAAAAGGCTAAGCTTTGCGATTTTCAGAAATCGTTAACGTTGCGTTATGCTAATGAGCCTGAGGCTTTATTCACGATCCCGGATCCGGGATGGGGAGTATCAAGAGGTTCGGAATTGTTTTTTTGGATAATAAAGGATAATATCGGATATCGACCAACAATGTCATATTGGTGCATCACAATTTCAGATAGTCTCATCTGAAAAAGCCATCACAGGTGGCCTAGCTAGCCTAGTACTGTGGGAGTTGGTGTCTGTTTTTTAGGTGTGGTAGTGGTCAAAATGGCTGCCATCATCACTGGGTAGAACCATCATCATCACTGGGTAGAACCATCATCATCACTGGATAAAACCATCATCATCACTGGGTAGAACCATCATCATCACTGGGTAGAACCATCATCATCACTGGGTAGAACCATCATCATCACTGGGTAAAACCATCATCATCACTGGGTAAAACCATCATCATCACTGGGTAGAAGGCGGTGGCAGCGAGAAAGAGGAGAAGCAGATCAACGGCTGGTCAATCCTCAGGATCCAAGATCAATACGTGACGATTCCACAGCGGCTCCTCTGGCACAACACTGACAATACGTCTACAGCCCTCCTACATCAAATGAAATGTGCTTCATTACATTTGGGCTGGGTGGATTTAGAGTCCTGCCAATGTGTTGCTATTTTTAGAGTGCGTGATGTGTGTGTGTGTGTGTGAGCCTGTGGGGAACAGTGCACTGCCTGCATTTATGCAAGCAGAGCAGATAGAAGGCTGGGCTATCAATAAAAGGCTAAAACCATGAAACCACAAAAGACTGAACCAGCTGCTGTACGCAATACCGGTACGGTTCCAACAGGTTTCTGTCATGAACGGATCCCTGACTATTTCACACATACACAACATGATCAAATGCCTGTCGAACATCTCATTTCAAAATCATGGGCATACATATGGAGTTGGTTCCCCTTTGCTGCTATAACAGACTCCACTCTTCTGGGAAAGCTTTCCACTAGATGTCAGAACATTGCTGCGGAAACTTTCTTTCAGCCACAAGAGCATTTGCGAAGTCGGACACTGATGTTGGGCGATTAGGCCTGGCTCACAGTCGGCATTCCAACTCATCCCAAAGGTGTTTGATGGGGTTGAGGTCAGGGTTCTGTGCAGGCCAGTCAAGATCTTCCACACTGATCTTGACAAATAATTTCTGTATGGACATCGCATTGTGCACGGGGGCATTGTCATGCTGAAACAGGAAAGGGCCTTCCCCAAACTGTTGCCACGAAGTTGGAAGCACAAAATCGTCTTCAATGTCATTGTATGCTGTAGTGTTAAGATTTCCCTTCACTGGTACTAAGGGGCTTAGCAAAAATCATGAAAAACAGCCACAAACCATTAATCCTCCTCCACAAAACTCTACAGTTGGCACTATGCATTAGGACAGTTAGCGTTGTCCTGGCATCTGACAAACTCAGATTTGTCCGTCGGACTGCCAGATATTGAAGAGTGATTCATTACTCCAGAGAACGCATTATCACTGCTCCAGAGTCCAATGGCGACAAGCTATACACTACTCCAGCCGACGCTTGGCATTGCGCATGGTGATCTTAACCTCCCTGCGCACGGATCCCGCTAGCGGGCTGAAATTCCACAACATACGGTGATCGCTACATAAATAGTCATATTAAACATTCATGAAAATACAAGTGTCTCACATGTATCGAAAGCATAGAATCTTGCTAATCCAACTGCGTTGTCAGATTTTAAAAAAAAGATTTACTGCGAAAGAATGCGAAGCGATTATCTGAGCATAATCACAAACTGCATTAAAATAAATCGTTTACCTTTGACGATCTTCATCTGTTTGCAATTCCAATGCTCATTGTTACACAATGAATGATCTTTTGTTTGAGAAAATCTGTTTTTATAGCCCAACACGAAACATTTTGTGAACAGCTTGTGTCGTGAATTCCTTCTCATTCCATTTTTGATAACACATTCCAGGTAAATAACCCACACAGAACGTGACTTTTCCAGTCATTTTTTGGTTTCACTGCAATCAACTGGTTTGTTTGTAACACAATCAAACCTGATGGGCCATATTGACTGACAGAAACCGATTTGAAGACAACAAGAAATTACATCATTGTGCACCAATGATTTGCCCGCTGTTTTGTTGATTGACTGTCTTTTAACCCAATGACCACTGATCGTCTTGAAATCTAGCTGGGTAGAAAGCCAATGAGCTGAGCTAAACGGCAATACGCCATGTTTATGTGTTGCAAGACCAACCCATGTAGTAAGCTCCAGTGTAAAGAGAGAGTCATGCGCTATTGAATTTTCATACCGGAAGAAGCTACGCATATTACACACTGCATTGTTTGGTGAACGCGCAGATTCAGCTGTTTATATATCAATCATTATGGTGACTTAGTCAGGGAAAGCTAAATCTAAGTCTAGATATACAGATGTACACACAACTTTAGAATAAATTGATTGGGAAGGTGAGACAGAGATTATTGTAGGACGCTTCATTTAGCGATTGTGGAGGAATATTTTTTGAACGGGAGAGGACATCGTTTTGGACTGGTAAGTTCTTATCATGCTAATGCCCTTGTTTGAAATTAATAATATTAAAAATTATTTGTGATTTTTTATTTATTTTAGAAGCAATATATAAACATTTAATGTCATGAAATGAGAGATTCGCGTGTCTGCTGCCCCACCCCAACCCACATGAAATAGCCTATTTGAGGCTGTTGAGGAGAGGGCAGGACCACATCAATGGCCAAAGTGAAATGGAGACAGTAGATACAGCTGGTCTGTTGTAATATAATAAAGACAGTAATATAATAAAGACCGTAGATCTAGCTGGTCTGCAGTAGCGTGCCGTGGTTCTGGGGCCTGGGCCTTCAGTGAAGTCCTACACAGTCCCACCCAAATTAATCCACCTCTTATTACCATCATTATGATGCCATGGCTCTAGACACTATACATTTAGACAGAAATGCAGTATAACCAGGCGTTGCGTCAACTTGAAATTGACATTTTTATTCAGAGAATTGCAGGGGAAGAGTACAATACATTTTCATTGTGCAGCTTCGTTGCCCTGCGTGCTTGTTCGTTGAGCTGTAGATCCACTCCGGTGTCCCCAAAAGTTTTCAAAAGCACCATTGTTTGTAAGTACCCAGCCGTACTTTGGTATCTCGTTGCTGCCTTGGTTATACAACTCAGGTTTGCAAAGCCAGTGTGGCTCCAAACACCAAATCGATCACTTGCAAATAATAGGCATTCCCAGCAGTACAGTTTGCAGTGCTTCAGGGAGCCTGTCTTTGTAGTGTCGGCTTTGTAGCATCGGCGTCTACCTCTCCTGACAATGTCTAACTTTTCTTGATAAGTTTGTCTTGAGAATGGCGTTATAATTACATCCTCGACCAAATCGATATCTTCTCCTTCCGCCATTGTGGGTTGAAAAAACAGCTTAGTAGTACGCTTAGTAGTAATTCGTAGTAATAGTAGTAATTCGTAGTAATTCGTTGATCAATTTCAGTTTCCTAGTTCTGAGACCTGCCCATATAGGACCTGCCTCTCAATATTGGTAATCCAATCAAAAGACGTGCAGGCACTACGCCTGCTAGCTGGCTCCTGTGGAACACTGGAGCCAGCCAGCAGTTGTACAATAGCCAATTCTCAAGCTTATTGGTTGACACTAAATTTAAATTTCCATTCACTTTAAGCTACAAGCGCCCGCACTGTTGATTCTGAACGCCGGAGGGCAGATGTTAGACCCCTGGCAACACATGATGGCTGAATATGATTGGATAAAATATCTAACATAAAGACCAGCTGGAAGCAGTGCAAACAAGAGGAACGCTATGAAATGAAGAGTGTAACTTACTCTGGGGAATAATTTTTATATATATATATATATATATATATATATATATATATATATATATATATATATATATATATATATATATATATATATATATATATATATATATATATCTGTTTATTATACCTGTTGATACAGGGCTCATATGTGAAACTATTCTAACTGAACATTTTCTTTCACAGTGACATTGACTCCGAATGGGAGTCTTATCCGGTGTCCTGTGTGAATTTAAGTATGCTCTCTCTAATTCTCTCTCGGAGGAGGAGGACCTGAGCCTTAGGACCATGCGTCAGGACTACCTGGCACGATGACTCCTTGCTGTGTCCAGTCCACCTGGCCTTGCCGCTGTTCCAGTTTCAACTGTTCTGCCTGCGGCTATGGAACCCTAAACTGTTCATTTTTACTCGAGGTGCTGTCCTGTTGCACCCTCTACAACCACTGTGATCTCCACCCGGCACAGCCAGAAGAAGACTGTCCACCCCTCATAGCCTGGTTCCTCTCTAGGTTTCGTCCTAGGGTTTTGCCTCTCTAGGGAGTTTTGCTAGTTGGGGTTTTAGGCTGGGGATATATAAATAGATTTGATTTGATAGAGGACTGAGGGTCATCCAAATATTGAAAGTGTGTAAATAGTTATCCATGTTATTTTGTAAATGTATATATATATATTTTTCAATCAATAATTATTTTTTCCCATTTATTTGTCAATTTTTTTTTGGGGGGGTGGTGTGTTAGAATACCATTTTGGCATGTTGTAGATAGTTATTTTTTTCAAAATGTATACCTTCACCAATTTGGCCACTTGGGTACATTTGGGCTACTTGCATGGGACACCTGGGTGACTTCATGATAAATATCATGTAGCACACTCATTTTGGAAGTTATCATTCTGAAACTTTGCACAAGTACTGTTGCCCTCTTATATGTTTCACGGAAATTGTCCCCATCATCCTATCTTAATGTTTGTTTTATCTGGTTCATTTTAAAGATGATGATACAAAAATAAAAAAACATACGTTTTTTTTCATTGTTTTATCTAAACCAGATCTATTGTGTGTTATTATCCTACATTCAATTCACATTTACACAAACGTCAGTGTTTTCTTTCAAATGGTACCAAGAATATGCATATCCTTGGTTCTGTGCCTGAGCTACAGGATGTTAGATTTGGGTACGTCTTCAGGCGGAAATTGCACAAAGTAGGCGGGGAGCTAGCTTGTGTGCGTCTGCTTGGCCATGGAAACCCATTTCATGAAGCTCCCGACTAACAGTTCTTGTGCTGACGTTGCTTCCAGAAAAAGTTTGGAACTTGGTAGTGTTTGTTGCAACCGAGGACAAGCGTTTTTACGCGCTAGGTGCTTCAGCATTAACCGGCCCTGTGAGCTTGTGTGACATACCACTTTGTGGGTGAGCCGTTGTGGCTCCTAGACGTTTCCACTTCACAACAACAGCACTTACAGTTGACTGGTGCAGCTCCAGCACGGCAGAAATTTGACGAACTGACTTGTTGGAAAAGTGGCATCCTATGAATGTGCCATATTGAAAGTCACTGAGCTCTTCAGTAAGACCATTCTACTGCCAATGTTTGTCTACGGAGAACGCATGGCTGCGTGCACGATATGCACCTGTCAGCAACGGGAGTAGCTGAAATAGCCGAATCCACTAATTTGAAGAGGTGTCCACATACGTTTGTATATGGGGTCCCGAGTGTGGTGCAGCAGTCTAAGAAGCTGCATCTCGGTGCAAGAGGTGTCACTATAGACCCTGATTCAATTCCAGGCTGTGTCACAAACGGCCATGTTGGGAGTCCCATAGGGCGGCACATAATTGGCCAAGCGTCATCCGGGTTAGGGTTTGGCCAGGGTAGGCCATCTTTCTAAATAAGAATTTGTTCTTAACTGACTTGTCTAGTTAAATAAAGGTAAAATATATATATATATATATATATATACACAGTTGAAGTCGGAAGTTTACATACACTTAGGTTGGAGTCATTAACACTCGTTTTTCAACCACTCCACAAATGTGTTGTTAACAAGCTACAGTTTTGGAAAGTCGGTTAGGACATCTGCATGACATAAGTCACTTGCCAACAATTGTTTACAGACAGATTATTTCACTTATAATTCACTGTATCACAATTCCAGTGGGTCAAAAGTTTAGACACAATAAGTTGACTGTGCCTTTAAACAGCTTTGAAAACTACAGAAAATTGTGTCATGGCTTTAGAAGCTTCTGATAGGCTAATTGACAATTTGAGTCAATTGGATGTGTACCTGTGGATGTATTTCAAGGCCAACCTTCAAACTCAGTGTCTCTTTGCTTGACATCATGGGAAAATCTAAAGAAATCAGCCAAGATCTAAAAAACAAAAATTGCCGACCTCCACAAGTCTGGTTCATCCTTGGGAGCAATTTCCAAAAGCCTGAAGGTACCACGTTCATCTGTACAAACAAAAGTATAAACACCATGGGACCATGCAGCCATCATACCGCTCAGGAAGGAGACGCGTTCTGTCTCCTAGAGATGAACGTACTTTGGTGAAAAGCGCAAATCAATCCCAGAACAACAGCAAAGGAACTTGTGAAGATGCTGGAGGAAACAGGTACAAAAGTATCTATATCCACAGTAGAAACATGTCCTATATCAACATAACCTGAAAGGCCGCTCAGCAAGGAAGAAGCCAATGCTCCAAAACCACCATAAAAAAAGCCAGACTACGGTTTGCAACTGCAAATGGGGACAAAGATCGTACTTTTTGTAGAAATGTCCTCTGGTCTGATGAACCAAAAAGAGAACTGTTTGGTCATAATGACACCTCCTCACCTCCTCCCTGTAGGCCGTCTCATCGTTGTTGGTAATCAAGCCTACCACTGTTGTGTCGTCCGCAAACTTGATGATTGAGTTGGAGGCGTGCGTTGCCGCGCAGTCGTGGGTGAACAAGGAGTACAAGAGAGGGCTCAGAACGCACCCTTGTGGGGCCCCAGTGTTGAGGATCAGCGGGGTGGAGATGTTGTTGCCTACCCTCACCACCTGGGGGCGGCCCGTCAGGAAGTCCAGTACCTAGTTGCACAGGGCGGGGTCGAGACCCAGGGTCTCGAGCTTGATGACGAGCTTGGAGGGTACTATGGTGTTAAATGCCGAGCTGTAGTCGATGAACAGCATTCTCACATAGGTATTCCTCTTGTCCAGATGGGTTAGGGCAGTGTGCAGTGTGGTTGAGATTGCATCGTCTGTGGACCTATTTGGGCGGTAAGCAAATTGGAGTGGGTCTAGGGTGTCAGGTAGGGTGGAGGTGATATGGTCCTTGACTAGTCTCTCAAAGCACTTCATGATGACGGAAGTGAGTGCTACGGGGCGGTAGTCGTTTAGCTCAGTTACCTTAGCTTTCTTGGGAACAGGAACAATGGTGGCCCTCTTGAAGCATGTGGGAACAGCAGACTGGTATAGGGATTGATTGAATATGTCCGTAAACACACCAGCCAGCTGGTCTGCGCATGCTCTGAGGGCGCGGCTGGGGATGCCGTCTGGGCCTGCAGCCTTGCGAGGGTTAACACGTTCAAATGTTTTACTCACCTCTGCTGCAGTGAAGGAGAGACCGCATGTTTCCATTGCAGGCCGTGTCAGTGGCACTGTATTGTCCTCAAAGCGGGCAAAAAATTTATTTAGTCTGCCTGGGAGCAAGACATACTGGTCCGTGACTGAGCTGGATTTCATCTTGTAGTCCGTGATTGACTGTAGACCCTGCCACATGCCTCTTGTGTCTGAGCCGTTGAATTGAGATTCTACTTTGTCTCTATACTGACGCTTAGCTTGTTTGATAGCCTTACGGAGGGAATAGCTGCACTGTTTGTATTCGGTCATGTTACCAGTCACCTTGCTCTGATTAAAAGCAGTGGTTCGCGCTTTCAGTTTCACGCGAATGCTGCCATCAATCCACGGTTTCTGGTTAGGGAATGTTTTAATCGTTGCTATGGGAACGACATATTCAACGCACCTTCTAATGAACTCGCACACCGAATCAGCGTATTCGTCAATGTTGTTGCCTGACGCAATACGAAACATGTCCGAGTCCGCGTGATGGAAGCAGTCTTGGAGTGTGGAATCAGCTTGGTCGGACCAGCGTTGGGCAGACCTCAGCGTGGGAACTTCTTGTTTTAGTTTCTGTCTGTAGGCAGGGATCAGCAAAATGGAGTCGTGGTCAGCTTTTCCGAAAGGGGGGCGGGGCAGGGCCTTATATGCGTCGCGGAAGTTAGAATAACAGTGATCCAAGGTTTTGCCAGCCCTGGTGGCGCAATCGATATGCTGATACATTTTAGGGAGTCTTGTTTTCAGATTAGCCTTGTTAAAATCCCTAGCAACAATGAATGCAGCCTCAGGATGTATGGATTCCAGTTTGCAAAGGGTCAAATAAAGTTAGTTCAGAGCCATCGATGTGTCTGCTTGGGGGGGGGAATATATACGGCTGTGATTATAATCAAAGATAATTCTCTTAGTAGATAATGCGGTCTACATTTGATTGTGAGGAATTCTAAATTAGGTGAACAGAAGGATTTGAGTTCCTGTATGTTTCTGTGATCACACCACGTCTCGTTAGCCATAAGGCATACGCCCCCACCACTCTTCTTACCAGAAAGGTGTTTGTTTCTGTCGGCGCGATGTGTGGAGAAACCCGCTGGCTGCACCGCATCCGAGAGCGTCTCTCCAGTGAGCCATGTTTCCGTGAAGCAAAGAACGTTACAGTCTCTGATGTCCCTCTGGAATGCTATCCTTGCTCGGATTTCATCAACCTTGTTGTCAAGAGACTGGACATTGGAGAGAAGAATGCTAGGAAGTGGGGCACGATGTGCCCGTCTCCGTAGTCTGACCAGAAGACCGCCTTGTTTCCCTCTTTTACGAAGTCGGTTTTTTTGGGTCGCCGGCTGGGATCCGTTCCGTTGTCCTGGTTGAAAGGCAGAACACAGGATCCGCTTCGCGAAAGTCATATTCTTGGTCGTACTGATGGTGAGTTGACGCTGATCTTATATTCAGTAGTTCTTCTCGACTGTATGTAATGAAACCTAAGATGACCTGGGGTACTAATGTACGAAATAACACGTAAAAAAAACAAAAAACTGCATAGTTTCCTAGGAACGTGAAGCGAGGCGGCCATCTCTGTCGGCGCCGGAAGGAAAGGGTGAGGCAGGTTTCATTCACATTCCTTTTTCAGGACAGAAAGAGATCGCTCTCCTCTCTCACCTCTCTCCTTTCTTAGAGAATTACGGATTTTCTCAGAGAATCACCTCTCAATTAACGGCAACTTTTCTGCCATAAAAACTAAGAGAAAGACCGTACTGCTGGGATACTATACACAGACATACAGAGGGAACATCTTTCCTTTCTGAGACAACGAAGCAGCGCTACAGAAAAATACATAGAGACTCAGGTATAGAGGAGCAAGATCTACAAACCTACTGTGTCTGATGGGGAGAAATGATGGTTGGTGGAGGAAAGAGGACGGGGGGGGGGGCAAGGGAGAGGCAGATCTATGGGGGACGGATGGAAGGAGAAAAAGGAGGCGTGACAAGACTATAGTGACTGCAGAGCTGAGCGGAGGAGAGAAGAGAGATTTATCACCAGAGAGCAGAAAGATCGAGAGAAAGACGGATTGGTTAAACTGCAGATATTATTACAGCTAATGATTCACCTCAAGTGGCGATAACTGGGGTACGATCTGTCTCCCTCGCTTCCACACCCTGGCTTTTTCCAAAAAGCCGGGGAGATGACAAGGCGGCGGGAGGAGAGAACGAGGAGACAGAAAAAGAGAGAGACAGAGAGAGAGAGAGAATATCCATCTTTTCCACCTCGGCCTGTCAGTAGAAATACCATCTTTCAGATTCCCCATCAGTACAGCGACAATAATGCCACTAAGCAGAGCAGAGCCCTGGTCTAGTCTGGTCTCGTCTGCTGGGTACAGGAACAGGAACAGGGAGTGGGACCGAGGTGATCTGGCGCGATGTGTTTACCCAGTCAAGATGGAAAAACACAACAAACACAGCGATCTTACTAATAAGACAGAGAGAACCAGGACAAACAGTACTAGGAGTCGGTTAGATGACTGCTGAGGGGAGGAATGAAGGATACAGCAGGAGAAGAGAAGCAGAAACATCCAGTTAATGGAACAGAAGTAACAGCCCAGCAAACACTGCAACATTGGGTCAAAGTTCAGACAACTTAGTGTGCTGGTTCTGTGTTTGCGGGGAGTTGTTGGGACAGTGATGTCGACCGTCTGTCTATGCACTTAACCCAGAGGAAGAGGGTAGTCTTAATGTTTGCTCTCTTTTCGCCGCTCCCCAGATGTGATAGTTAATCAAGTTTTAGTACAACAAATGACTGTTTACCTGGTGGCTGGTAGTGTGCTGACTCTGGTGAAGAACACAGAGGGTTCTATGTCAACATGCACTCCCAGGGTCAGGTCCCGATAGTAGCCCTCCACCTTGCCTGCTCCCCCCGAGTACTTGAACGTCATCACAGCTTCCAACGTCTGGAGAGAGAGAGAGAGAGAGAGAGAGAGAGAGAGAGAGAGAGAGAGAGAGAGAGAGAGAGAGAGAGAGAGAGAGAGAGAGAGAGAGAGAGAGAGAGAGAGAGAGAGAGAGAGAGAGAGAGAGAGAGAGAGAGAGAGAGAGAGAGAGAGAGAGAGAAAGATGGAGAAATAGGAAAGAAAGATGGATAAATCTCATTTTAGACAAGGCTATTCTAAGATGGAGTGCAGAGCATTAATCCGTAACTCAATGATGAAGGTCGAAGGTCAAAGCTAAGCGCGGTTCACAAAATGCCTTGGATAAATTTAACCTGTTGAGATGGTCCAGCAGTTTCTATGAAATCCTGCATGGAAGAGTAAACCTGTGTGTCTGGGGTCAAAGGTGACAAGCCAATCACAGACTCTATTTTTCTCCTCAACTGTGAGCAGAAGGAGACTTAATCTAAGCTGAAATGCCAAAAAATGTCTGATGACAAAATAAACACACAAAAACGTGTTCTGATGTGTAATCAAGAGTGGAGTGAAAAGGAGGGTTATTAGTGTCTTGAGGCTTCTCTCGATATTTATACAATATATTTGGGAAAAGGTGTGTGTGTGTAAGTGAGTGTGTGTGCGTGTAAGGTTGTGTGTGCGTACATGTAAACACGAGCCTTTGTTTACATTGAAGGCTGACTGGCCCTCAACCCATGTGTGTAATCCATTGAGCTAGGCCAAGCGCATGCTCGCGCGTGTGTGTGTGTGTATTTCTGTGTGTGTACATGCAGTGCCTGTAAACACAGACCAGGTACGAACAGGTTTTCATCATGTTTCTCTGTCCATCTGCCTGTCCATGAATCTTTAACCTCATCCAGAGTGATCATCCCTCAGTATGGAGCCAGTGACTTTCAGCTCCATTTCCCCTGGCCGTCTCCTCTGTGGAAGGCCTGACTACACATCACCTTCATGGCTCAATGCACGCTTTCAGAATAGCCCAAGCGAAAGGCTTAACCCCAAAGAGATGGTGTCTAAGACGGTCCATCATCCTTCCTCCTCCTCCTCTCTTCCTGTGTTAAATGGTGCACCACATGCCCATGGCCCTGGGGTTGTTATGTAAAAGAGCCACCGTATCGTGTCTGAGGCACACATGGCCCTCTCTCTCCTGGTCACGCATGTCTGTGTGTGTCCTTCAGCCAGAGGGACAGATGCCCCTCTCTCTCTTGCTTGACAAGATCTTATCTGGTTCCCCCTCTCATCTCTCCTGTTCTCTCCTCTCTCCTGTTCTCTCCTCCTCTCCCCCTCCCTTCTCCTCTCTCCTGTTCTCTCCTCCTCTCCTCTCCCCCTCTCTCCTGTTCTCTCCTCCCTTCTCTCCTCTCCCACTCTCTCTCCTGTTCTCTCCCCCTCCCTCACTCTCTCCTCTCTCCCCCTCTCTCCTCCTGTTCTCTCCTCCTCTCCCCCTCCTGTTCTCCCCCTCCCTCTCCTCCTGTTCTCCCCCTCCCTCTCCTCCTGTTCTCTCCTCCTCTCCCCCTCCTGTTCTCCCCCTCCCTCTCCTCCTGTTCTCTCCTCCTCTCCCCCTCCTGTTCTCCCCCTCCCTCTCCTGTTCTCTCCTCCTCTCCCCCTCCTGTTCTCTCCTCCTCTCCCCCTCCTGTTCTCTCCTCCCCCTCCTCCTCTCCCCCTCCTCCTCTACCCCCTCCTCCTCTACCCCCTCCTCCTCTACCCCCTCCTGTTCTCTCCTCCTCTACCCCCTCCTGTTCTCTCCTCCTCTACCCCCTCCCTCTCCTCCTCTCTCTCCCCCTCTCTCCTCCTCTCTCCAGCTGCAAATAACTAGATTTCTCCTTAACTAAGTGAATTAGTGAACACACAAAATACATTGAATCACTTTTGATGAATTGGTTATTTCATTGAGACACAGAGTTATACCGTGCAGAAGGCTGACACATATGTACAGGCGATGCGAGACAAAGACGGTCACTGCTGTTTAACATGCAGGGCTCATTGTGGAGGGGTCTGGTGTGAGCGTGATGTAAATGAGGTTGTATTACAACAGGGAGGTTGCAGGAGGACCATGTTGTGGGAGGAGGCTGATGACCCACACGGTAAAGATGGAAACAGTCCTAGTGAGAGACGTGGCACAGACAGACACACAGACCTAGTCACGGCAGAGACACACAGACCTAGTCACGGCAGAGACACACAGACCTAGTCACGGCAGAGACACACAGACCTAGTCACGGCAGGGACACACAGACCTAGTCACGGCAGAGACACACAGACCTAGTCACGGAAGAGACACACAGACCTAGTCACGGCAGAGACACACAGACCTAGTCACGGCAGAGACACACAGACCTAGTCACGGCAGAGACACACAGACCTAGTCACGGCAGAGACACACAGACCTAGTCACGGCAGAGACACACAGATCTAGTCACGGCAGAGACAGACAGACACACGGCAGAGACAGACAGACACACAAACCTAGTCACGGCAGAGACAGACAGACACACAGACCTAGTCACGGCAGAGACAGACAGACACACAGACCTAGTCACGGCAGAGACAGACAGACACACAGACCTAGTCAGGGGAAAAAGAATGTAAAACGTCCTGTTTGTAGGGCGGGACTGTTGGTTGGCTGGGCAGCCAGATGGTCCGGTTTGTAACGGTGTAGGTGCCAATGAGCCAGGCACGACTTCTGAGGAGATATGGAGGGGATGGAGGGAGGGGGCGGAGGTAGATGACAGGGGTGATGGAGAGGAAGTGTGGTCTGTTTGTTATTCCACCTCTCGGATACTTCCTTCCAGACACACTCTCTAAAAGATCATATCACTGATCGAGCCACCCCCCCCGCTCTTCTCTCTCTCTCCCTCTCTCTTCTTTCCCCCACCCCATCTTCTCTCTCTCCCTCTCTCTTCATTCCCCCTCACCATCTTCTCTCTCTCCCTCTCTCTTCATTCCCCCTCACCATCTTCTCTCTTCATTCCCCCTCTCCATCTTCTCTCTCTCCCTCTCTCTCTTTCCCCCTCCCCATCTTCTCTCTCTCTCTCTCTCTTCTTTCCCACTCCCCATCTTCTCTCTCTCCCTCTCTCTCTCTTCATTCCCCCTCACCATCTTCTCTCTCTCCTTCCCTCTTCATTCCCCCTCCCCATCTCCTCTCTCTCCCTCTCTCTTCATTCCCCCTCCCCATCTCCTCTCTCTCCCTCTCTCTTCTTTCCCCCTCCCCATCTCTCTCTCCCTCCCTCTTCTTTCCCCCTCCCCGTCCTCTCTTCATTCCCCCTCCCCATGTTCTCTCAACCTCTCTCTTCTTTCCCCCTCCCCCTCCTCTTTCATTCCCCCTCCCCATCTTCTCTCTCCCTCTCTCTTCATTCCCCCTCCCCATCTTCTCTCTCTTCTTTCCCCCTCCCCATTTTCTCTCTCTAACTCTCTCTTCATTCCCCCTCCCCATCTTCTCTCTCCCTCTCTCTTCATTCCCCCTCCCCATCTTCTCTCTTCATTCCCCCTCTCCATCTTCTCTCTCTCCCTCTCTCTCTTTCCCCCTCCCCATCTTCTCTCTCCCTCTCTCTTCTTTCCCACTCCCCATCTTCTCTCTCTCCCTCTCTCTTCTTTCCCCCTCCCCATCTCCTCTCTCTCCCTCTCTCTTCATTCCCCCTCCCCATCTCCTCTCTCTCCCTCTCTCTTCTTTCCCCCTCCCCATCTCTCTCTCCCTCCCTCTTCTTTCCCCCTCCCCGTCCTCTCTTCATTCCCCCTCCCCATGTTCTCTCAACCTCTCTCTTCTTTCCCCCTCCCCCTCCTCTCTTCATTCCCCCTCCCCATCTTCTCTCTCCCTCTCTCTTCATTCCCCCTCCCCATCTTCTCTCTCCCTCTCTCTTCATTCCCCCTCCCCATCTTCTCTCTCTTCTTTCCCCCTCCCCATTTTCTCTCTCTAACTCTCTCTTCATTCCCCCTCCCCATCTTCTCTCTTCATTCCCCCTCTCCATCTTCTCTCTCTCCCTCTCTCTCTTTCCCCCTCCCCATCTTCTCTCTCCCTCTCTCTTCTTTCCCACTCCCCATCTTCTCTCTCTCCCTCTCTCTTCTTTCCCCTCCCATCTCCTCTCTCTCCCTCTCTCTTCTTTCCCCTCCCATCTCCTCTCTCTCCCTCTCTCTTCTTTCCCCCCCATCTCCTCTCTCTCTCCCTCTCTTCTTTCCCCCTCCCCCTCCCCTCTTCTTTCCCCCTCCCCTCTTCTTTCCCCCTCCCCCTCCCCTCTTCTTTCCCCCTCCCAGTCTTCTCTCTCTCCCTCTCTCTTCTTTACCCCTCCCATCTCGTCTCTCTCTCCCTCCCTCTCTCTTATTTCCCCCTCCCCTTCCCCCTCCTCTCTTCTTTCCCCCTCCCCTCTCTCTTCATTCCCCCCCCTCTCTCTTCATTCCCCCTCCCCTTCTCTCTTCATTCTCTCTCCCCCTCTCTTCATTCCCCCTCCCCATCTTCTCTCTCTCCCTCTCTCTTCATTCCCCCTCCACCTCCCCATCTTCTCTCTCTCTCCCTCTCTCTTCATTCCCCCTCCCCATCCTCCCCTCTCTCTTCATTCCCCCTCCCCATCCTCATCTTCTCTCTCTCTCTCTTCATTCCCCCTCCCGGTCCTCTCTTCATTCCCCCTCCTGGTCCTCTCTTCATTCCCCCTCCTCTCTTCATTCCCCTCCCCATCTTCTCTCCCTCTCTCTTCTTTCCCCCTCCTCTCTTCATTCCCCCTCCCCATCTTCTCTCTCTCCCTCTCTCTTCATTCCACCTCCCCATCTCTCTCCCTCTCTTCTTTCCCCCTCCCCATCTTCTCTCTCTCAACTCTCTCTTCATTCCCCCTCCCCCTCTTCTCTCTCCCTCTCTCTTCATTCCCCCTCCCCACCTTCTCTCTCTCCCTCTCTCTTCATTCCCCCTCCCCATCTCTCTCTCTTCATTCCCCCTCCCCATCTTCTCTCTCTCCCTCTCTCTCTCTCCCCTCCCCATCTTCTCTCTCCCTCTCTCTTCATTCCCCCTCCCCATCCTCCCCATCTTCTCTCTCTCCCTCTCTCTTCATTCCCCCTCCCCATCCTCCCCCTCCCCATCTTCTCTCTCTTCATTCCCATCCCCATCTTCTTTCCCCCTCCCTCTCTTCATTCCCCCTCCCCCTCCTCTCTTCATCCCCCTCCCCATCTTCTCTCTCTCTCTCTCTTCATTCCCATCCCCATCTTCTCTCTCTCCCTCTCTCTTCTTTCCCCCTCCCCATCTCTCTCTCCCTCTCTTCATTCCCCCTCCCCATCTTCTCTCTCTCCCTCTCTCTTCATTCCACCTCCCCATCTCTCTCCCTCTCTTCTTTCCCCCTCCCCATCTTCTCTCTCTCAACTCTCTCTTCATTCCCCCTCCCCCTCTTCTCTCTCCCTCTCTCTTCATTCCCCCTCCCCACCTTCTCTCTCTCCCTCTCTCTTCATTCCCCCTCCCCATCTCTCTCTCTTCATTCCCCCTCCCCATCTTCTCTCTCTCCCTCTCTCTCTTTCCCCTCCCCATCTTCTCTCTCCCTCTCTCTTCATTCCCCCTCCCCATCCTCCCCATCTTCTCTCTCTCCCTCTCTCTTCATTCCCCCTCCCCATCCTCCCCCTCCCCATCTTCTCTCTCTTCATTCCCATCCCCATCTTCTTTCCCCCTCCCTCTCTTCATTCCCCCTCCCCCTCCTCTCTTCATCCCCCCTCCCCATCTTCTCTCTCTCTCTCTCTTCATTCCCATCCCCACCTTCTCTCTCTCCCTCTCTCTTCTTTCCCCCTCCCCATCTCTTCTCTCTCTCTCTCTTCATTCCCCCTCCCCATCTCTTCTCTCTCTCTCTTCATTCCCCCTCCCCATCTTCTCTCTCCCTCTCTTCTTTCCCCCTCCCCATTTTCTCTCTCTCTTTCCCCCTCCCCATCTCTCTCTCCCTCTCTCTTCATTCCCCCTCCCCATCTTCTCTCTCCTCTCTTCTTTCCCCCTCCCCATTTTCTCTCTCTTTCCCCCTCCCCATCTCTCTCTCCCTCTCTCTTCATTCCCCCTCCCCATCTTCTCTCTCCCTCTCTTCATTCCCCCTCCCCATCTTCTCTCTCCCTCTCTTCTTTCCCCCTCCCCATTTTCTCTCTCTCTTTCCCCCTCCCCATCTCTCTCTCCCTCTCTCTCATTCCCCCTCCCCATCTTCTCTCTCCCTCTCTCTTCATTCCCCCTCCCCACCTTCTCTCTCCCTCTCTCTTCTTTCCCCTCCCCATCTCTTCTCTCTCTCTCTCTCTTCATTCCCCCTCCCCATCTTCTCTCTCCCTCTCTTCTTTCCCCCTCCCCATCTTCTCTCTTTTCCCCCTCCCCATCTTCTCTCTCTTTCCCCCTCCCCATCTTCTCTCCCTCTCTCTCCCCCCTCCCCATCTTCTCTCCCTCTCTCTCTCTTCTTTCCCCCTCCCATCTCCTCTCTCTCCCTCTCTCTTCTTTCCCCCTCCCATCTCCTCTCTCTCCCTCTCTCTTCTTTCCCCCTCCCCTCTTCATTCCCCCTCCCCATCTTCTCTGTCCCTCTCTCTTCTTTCCCCCTCCCCCTCTTCATTCCCCCTCCCCATCTTCTCTGTCCCTCTCTCTTCTTTCCCCCTCCCCATCTTCTCTCTCCCTCTCTTCTTTCCCCCTCCCATCTCCTCTCTCTCCCTCTCTCTTCTTTCCCCCTCCCCTCTTCATTCCCCCTCCCCATCTTCTCTCTCCCTCTCTCTTCTTTCCCCCTCCCCATCTTCTCTCCCTAAACCAGCGAATAACTTAACTGTAATGGCCTTACTGAATGAGGAAGGCACTTAGTGCTCCATGCCTGTAATGCCTTCTGTCTTTCCATAATTGAAAATGTTACTTTTCTTTAAGGAGCACATCGCCTTATAGGATGGCCTGTATGGGAAGCAGTTAAAGTCCCCTGCCTTAATTATTGTTAGGAAGTGGTGTTACTTTGTCAAGCACTGTTAGGTAGCTGTTAGGTAGCTGTTAGGTAGCTTTCGACCAGACTCAGCACATCTCCAAGTACCTGGTGAAATGAAGAAGCTGCGTATGTCATGAATTGGAGATGTCTTAAACTCCAGCTATGTGCGCAAATTGGTGTTTATTGGAGCTGGCTGGGAGGGGAGGAGATGGGTTCTATGGAAGAAACGCTGGTCTGGACTGCATGGTTAACTGGAGCAATGCCACACTCTCCCCTGCATTAGTACACCCTCCTATAGCACTACACCCTCCTATAGCACTACACCCTCCTATAGCACTACACCCTCCTATAGCACTACACCCTCCTATAGCACTACACCCTCCTATAGCACTACACCCTCCTATAGCACTACACCCTCCTATAGCACTACACCCTCCTATAGCACTACACCCTCCTATAGCACTACACCCTCCTATAGCACTACACCCTCCTATACCACTACACCCTCCTATACCACTACACCCTCCTACACCACTACACCCTCCTACACCACTACACCCTCCTACACCACTACACCCTCCTACACCACTACACCCTCCTACACCACTACACCCTCCTACACCACTACACCCCTCCTACACCACTACACCCCTCCTACAGCAGTACACCCCTCCTACAGCAGTACACCCCTCCTACAGCAGTACACCCCTCCTACAGCAGTACACCCCTCCTACAGCAGTACACCCCTCCTACAGCAGTACACCCCTCCTACAGCAGTACACCCCTCCTACAGCAGTACACCCCTCCTACAGCAGTACACCCCTCCTACAGCAGTACACCCCTCCTACAGCAGTACACCCCTCCTACAGCAGTACACCCCTCCTACAGCAGTACACCCTCCTACAGCAGTACACCCTCCTACAGCAGTACACCCTCCTACAGCAGTACACCCTCCTACAGCAGTACACCCTCCTACAGCAGTACACCCTCCTACAGCAGTACACCCTCCTACTGCAGTACACCCTCCTACTGCAGTACACCCTCCTACAGCAGTACACCCTCCTACAGCAGTACACCCTCCTACAGCAGTACACCCTCCTACAGCAGTACACCCTCCTACAGCAGTACACCCTCCTACAGCAGTACACCCTCCTACAGCAGTACACCCTCCTACAGCAGTACACCCTCCTACAGCAGTACACCCTCCTACAGCAGTACACCCTCCTACAGCAGTACACCCTCCTACAGCAGTACACCCTCCTACAGCAGTACACCCTCCTACAGCAGTACACCCTCCTACAGCAGTACACCCTCCTACAGCAGTACACCCTCCTATAGCAGTACACCCTCCTATAGTAGTAAACCTGCAGAAATGTAGCTTTCTCAGCCACTTCTTACAAGTCTTCCCTCCTTGCTCTCATAAGTTCCACATCAGAGTCAGATCCTAAATGACCTTAATTGACCCTTCGGTGAGTGGCTGCATGCAGACTGACCGCAACAGTCAAACAGAAATGTCCGGACGTCTGTGAATGGGACAGTTTGTTCCTGGTCCAGATAGTTATTCTGGTTGATTGAGGTCGAGGAGAGCAGTTCAGGTTAAGTTGCTATGCTAGCTATATATGCTCCAATATTTCTCCTTGACAGAATCCTTGCCTACCATTGTCACTGTTTTTGAGCTATTTTTGGTCCCCTTACACCAGGGCTGTTGCTGCGCAGTTTGAGACATTGTAGTCCTGTATGGTTTATCCACCCAATGCCTGGCTTACACCACACTGAGATTGTTCAAGGCTTCCTTGCACTTCTTCAATAATCACTACAAAAGTCACTACAGTGCTGCTTGTGGATGTGGTGGAAAACTTTCCTAGTTTGTCAGATGGTCTCCTTGTGAATCATCCTCATGAGTCCAACAGAGGTGTGAGAACGTCAAGCTGTCGCGAGGCCACAAATAGCTGGTATGGCTGTAGGGAAGGGTCTATCAGAGACAGCATGCAGATGGACACACAACCAGAGATCCTCAGTGACTACACTGACCTCTGATGGACATGATCCAGCATACTGTAGTTATGTCTGAGAGATGCAAAATGTCAGCAGAGAATCTGGAATTCATCATGAATTGTATTTTTTTGTCAACTCTACAGAACTGAGTAGAAACTAAAAGCAGGACAAATCTTAGGCTAGTAGCACTACTCTGCCTCTTGACATCTGGTGCTATTCTCTTCCCATTAAACCAGGACAGACAACTCAGACAACCCTGATCTGTATTCCAGCATCATGGCCCTGAGTCTCTGCATCCCTGCAGTCCTATAGGTAACCTAACGTGGCTTAGAAACACACCTGAGCAGAGGTCCCACTTCCGTTTTTCTGGTGGAATGGAAGTGAGGATGAAAATACTGTATCCTTGAAAAGTGGATGTTATGTTTTGTGGTGACTCCGCAGAGACTATCCTAAAGCAGGAGCAAGAAGAAACCCTGCCTGGGGCAGTGCATTGATTGGTTGCTAGGCTGGCTGCTTAACATCCAGCCATCGGTATGTTAAGGATTATTAGGCAGACAGGGTTCTTCTGGTTCTGCTCTGTTCAGAAGTGCAGTGTGATGTGGCCCTGTTTCTATCCATCCATCTGCCCTGCCTGGGACTAACCAACTAGCACACTGATGGGGAACATATCTTTTGAAACCAAAAAGAAAAACATTTCATTTCATGAATAAATAAAAAAGGAGAGAGACTGAAAAAGAGATTGCCTGACAGGAAGAGGCACAAAATAAAACAGCTATGGGGAAAGGGTTATAACAGTAGCAGCCTTCTATGCAATTTGATCATTTCAAATTGGCCCCCGCTCTCTCTCCTTTCTCGAGAGATGATGACATTCAACACCAGTGTTTTTTTTTTTTACCAAGTCTGGTGAGATTGTGGAAGAACTGCAGTACAATTATATTTGTCCTTTGGAGTTATTACCGTTATCTAGACACAGTGGAGACTAGGACCAAAGTTCAGCTCAACTTGGGCTGTCTGTCTCAAGCGCCTGCTGCTTTCTGCAGGCACGTCTCTCACCCCTTTGTGTTTCTATGTCCCTGTCTGTCGCCACAAAGACGTGAGGGAGAGAGAGTCAGAGCCAGAGAGACGGAACCTTTCATAAAAAGGGACAAAGGGTATCTTCGTGAGCCCAAACCCAGGAACAACCCCATGGTTTCTCCCAGTAACAGGGGACTGAGCAGCCTAAACCATGCCACCTCAGCTGGCAGCCAGGGCAGCGTGTGGAGCATAGTGTGGTTCTGATAGGCCGTGGAAATGATTATGTTCAATGACGACCTGGCTGGAATATGGTGATGTCCAGGACAGCGGTTTAATTACTTCCAACAACAGAGGCAGAGAGACCGATCCGGACGGGACGCTGCCAAGTACTGCAGCAACACGACACTGCATCAGAGATGTGACTCTGGGAGTCTGTGTTTGGATACAACAAGGAGGCCTCAAACTATACTGCAGATATCGCTTTTTCACAACAACAAAAATGTAACTTGTTATAAGTAGCCCATCATTTATCAGTACATAACCTAGTTACATATAAAGCTCAGACAAGTCTATGTCTCTCTGAGCACAGGCACCTCTATTGTTATGCTGAGTGCACTCTGAATGCACGGCTTTGTCTGCCTGCTATCTCAGGGACTTTGTCATAGAGACATATTAAAGTAATGCTTGAACGTTGAAAGCGTTGTGCTTTATGATCCCTAGGCTACTTGCTATGTTCATTTTCATTCAGATAAGTAGTTGGATTAGACTACAGACAATGAATACATTTCATGAGCGGGGCAGTATCATGTTATCCTTTTAACCGCCTGGCCTTTCAGTCTATACGTACCCGCTAGAGAACGTTCAGCATACGGATCAGATGCTTATCATCCTGCAAGGTGCGCAAACATAAGCATTAATGCTTTATAAATAGTGCATAAACTATTGTAAAGCATGTATTGCATGAAGAAATATTAGTGGAAATATGCCTAATGTAAAATACAACAAGAATAGTTATTTGTTTAGACTTCCAGTCAATGACTCATCAACAAGTCTCATAAATACATTTCATATATGCTATTGGAAGAATAACAAATTGTTTGCGTTTATAAAGGTCTTGGGTAACATTAAAGTACATCAAATCAATTATGTCAAAGAACATAAATACATTTTCATGAGTTTATGTTAATCTAGGCTACAAATAAAAACCCAACACCACCATTTCAAGTCCATCACAAAGATTTCCACTATAATTTTGTTTTGGCAGGTCGAAAGAAACATTGTGGAAATAAGAAAATGGATTTAAAAGAAAACAGAATATAATATTTTAAGTGTATTATCTTACTAGTCTTTGCTTAGTAGCCAAAGCTATGCTGCCGTACGAGTGGTCAGGTGCTGAACGCATGGACAGTGCAGATATTCTGGGATAAAGTTACATTTATAGAGATGCACCTCTTGAATTTTCAGGGATATTTGACAAAAGTTAAGTGTCATAGAAACTGCGGAATATGATCTTTCTGATCCGATATAGAAATCAAAACATTTGACCTGCATGTGAGGATTTAATAAAGTGAAGCCCCTCTGTCAACTACAAGATGCCCCCATCTCTTCATGTACAATTTGACAACTGAAAATATTGTCAAATTATACGATAAACACGAGCGCCGAACGCTGATAAATAGGGACAACAAAAACTCATCATTACACTATTTTCTTTCCAAATTAAAATCACCCTCGTCATTCTGTTGGGCTTCATTTAAATTCAATTGTGAGGCAATGTGTACAATTATCGGCCATTCATCCATTTGCCATCCATTCTTTGAGGAGACAGAGAGGCAGTAGCACCTGTCTGGGTAACAACATCCTACAGCACATGGTCGTGGCTGCTAAAAAGGCCGGAAATACGTTTCTGTTTGTGATTTCAAAACGCAGTTTCTATGTTGGTCTATGGCGCTTCTAGTGTTACAGCAGTTTCATTTCAGCACTAACTCCCTTTTACTAAAAGGAGAGAAGCCTAGCCTATGGTAGATGGAGACATATTCCATAGCTTTACAGAGAGTCTGAGCTTTAGATAAGCAAACTGACTGTGGCTCTGACTGGGAGAATGCATTGTGTTTTTGTCTGAATCCATCCAGTCAGTTCAGGCTAGCCAGAGGTCCCTGAGCGTCAGTGTTTTCATTGTCCCATTCTATTCCTCTCACGATTGCCTCATTACAGACGGGCTCTATTTTTAGCCCAGTGTGATTGAAATAGAGTCCTCAGGGAGCCTGGGGGCAAAGAGGACTGAACAAAGAGAGAGAGAAAGAGAGAGAGAGGGAGCGAGGACTGAACAAAGAGAGCAGCAGGTAGAGAGAGAGAGGAGAGCGAGCAAGGGGGGACTCTGGGGTCGGATGAGTCAGGGATGAGGGAGAATGAGTGAGGGAGAAAGAAATGGAGTGAGTGCACCGCCAGCATGCCTGAAGACAAGCCTTCCTCTCCATCCTCCTCCCTCATGAGGTCCTTGTTGAGACCAATAGTGTAATAACAGTACTGTAGGCCAGGGGCCCTGTTGCCACAACTACACACAGGAACCCTGGCTGGAAGACAGAGGAGGGTTCCTTAATGACAAAATAATTCATTTGACATGGTGTTTTGTTACCGGACTGTGTCATACCTTGAGCATATACTGTTTCCTTCCTCTTAGTTCTCAGGTATTTCATACACATGGTCTAACCCTGCAAAGTGTGCGCGTGCATGAGTTTGTAATGCGGCAACTGGCAATGTATTTATCATTACGAATCCCAAAAGGGTACGTTGTTCTCCTGGTTCTTCTTCTACTATAATTTCCAAACAATAGAACATTAGTAATCGTTCCACAGCTGCTGCAGTGTCATTAGAGAAGAGAAAACGAGAGAGAGAGACAGAGAGAAAGAGAGAGAGACAGAGAGAAAGAGAGAGAGACAGACAGACAGACAGAGAGAGACAGAGAGAAAGAGAGAGACAGACAGCGAGAGAGAGAGAGACAGACAGCGAGAGAGAGAGAGACAGACAGCGAGAGAGAGAGAGACAGACAGCGAGAGGGAGAGAGAGACAGACAGCGAGAGAGAGAGAGAGACAGACAGCGAGAGAGAGAGAGAGACAGACAGCGAGAGAGAGAGAGAGACAGACAGCGAGAGGGAGAGAGAGACAGACAGCGAGAGGGAGAGAGAGACAGACAGACAGCGAGAGAGAGAGAGACAGACAGACAGCGAGAGAGAGAGAGACAGACAGACAGCGAGAGAGAGAGAGAGACAGACAGACAGACAGCGAGAGAGAGAG